>NC_028361.1:5958655-5992726 GCF_000741045.1 Vigna radiata var. radiata | reverse complement strand
AACCAGTAATAAATCAACTTACATGCTTAATTAAAATAATTTAAATCATAAACCAGTAATAAATCAACTTACATGCTTAATTAAAATAATTTAAAAATAGGTCAAATCTAATATGACTAGACCTAAAAATTGGGATGACTATAGGTTGAGTTTATATTGTTAAGTAGTGATCATGCAGAATGAATTCTATTTTGTTCATATTATCTTAATCCATTTCAATTTTGACAGAGAAAATATGTTTATTGGTTAAATACTAGTATGAATAATATTTGATTTTTTTAAATTAAGTATGCAGACGGAATAAGTATATAGGCATACATCTCATCGTTATTTTATACAAGTCTTCATTTAATTATGAAAATATATTTAATTTATCATGTAAGCTAAAAAATTTATGATAACTTTTAGTCCATAACTTTTAATTTATTTCTAAGCAAAGCATTTTATTATTTTTATTTATTTAATAATTATTTGATTTTTATCCAATTATTATTTCATATCCTTTATTTTATATTTCTTGATAGTTGACATTTGGAAAAAAGAATGTGTATATTTAATACTTGACAATACCATATTTTTGTGGTGATTTTAATTTTTTTTATAAAGAATTATTTAATTATTATTTGAAATAGTAAAAAGGCGAGTATCATGTTTACTCATTCTTGGCACAAATGAAGATGGGAAGAAATTTCAAATGTGATGAAATTTTACTTCGATGATCAAAATTGGATGGTTAAATCCACACTCACTTCATTGGCATTTACAGATGAGCTCTAGACAAACATTAAAAATGAGAAAAAGAGATGCAAGAAAGAGAATATTGAGTTTGAAAAAAGAAGGAGAAAAGAAAGAATAATGAGAGAGGGAAAGTAAATTTCCTAGTGTATCACTTGATATTACTGAGTTTTGTAGTCTCAAAAGTGATTATTCTAGAGTCAAACATTCAAGGAGTCATTGGCAAAGAATTGTTAATTGGTATTGATGTGTGAAGAGCCCAAAGCTTGTTTTATTAATAGATATATAAATGTGGTAATCCAGTTTTTAGTACATTACTGTACACACGTTCTTAAGATTGTTAGATCAAACGAAAAGTGCGTTTTAGATTTACAAGCTAAGATTTCGACTGAGCTCCCCGACTGTACATTACTATTCCAAATTTTCCATATCAGCAACAAATAAAATAAACAGAAATAACCTAACCATATTAAATCAAATATTCTTGTTATATATGCAATGTTGTCAAAGAAAGAAGACAGTATAATAGATTATAAGATGCACTAAAAAAAAGTTTATTTGGAATCAGATATTTAAACCAGAAACTAAAATTCGCATTTTCTATCATGATCCTAAAGATATAACAGCATTCTTAAACACCAGGATGCCAGAAGTTAGTTTCAACTTGTGCTCTTTGAATTGAATCGTATTTAGAAACAAGCACTGCCTTGCTCACTTCCATGTACTGCATTATAAGTTTGATTTGCCGCTTCTGGCCTTCGCCAATGCACCCATGAGGGTACATCTTTTGGTCCTTTTTCACGTTAAGGCATATAATAAAGAGCTGATTTCGGTCCTGCAATGCTAAGATGCTGCTTTAAGTAAACCAATCAATAATGGTTAGAGTTAACTGTTCTCCCTTCCCGTATTCTTTCTCGCTCCCTCGTTTTTTTTTTTTTTTTGTCTCAAAAAATATTACCAAATGAAGAAGGCTTGAATTCTAGTAAAAAAATAAACAATGATACAGCCGTTGATAAACATAAAGGCAGGGTGCACTAATCATCGGCATCAAACCTATCTTCCCTCTTGAGATGTCCATGGTTTGCAAAATAAATGCCAGCTTGATTGAACAAAGAGAGCAAATGCAGAAGCTCCTCGATAGAAAGTTTTGCAGGCCTTTTATCTTCAAACTCTCCCGTTCTAAGCACACCAATAATCTTTTCCTTGAACGAGGTAAAGCCTCCTTCATCTTCAGCATCATCACCCTTGTGAGAAGAAGCTTTATCGTTTTCATTAGAGATTTTGAGCAACTCAAAGACTTTCCTCTTATTCTTAAAAATTGACCCCAGTGTCTTGTAACGGTTATTAAAACAATTCGAGGTGAAAGCCCTCCACTCACGGAGATCCACATTGGGAACCTGAGGCTTAGGGCGGATTATGACCACTGAAGAGTCAACTTTGGGGGAAGGGAGAAAGTCCCTCTTGCTTACATTCATCACAAGCTCTACATCAGCCAGAAGCTTCACATTCACCGACAGCCGGCTAAACTCAGAGTCACCGGGATTAGCCAACAACCTTCGAGCGAACTCTTTCTGAAGAAGAAGAGTGGCACTCCGAAACGGCCTCGGCCCATACACCAGTTTGATCACGAGAGGGGAAGATATCTGATAAGGAATGTTGGCCACAACAAGATCAAACCGCGGGAACAGGACTTTCATTGCATCTTTTTGTATAACCTGCAAAACCAAAACCCACGTGTGACGCTTTCTTAAATTTCTACTTTTGGCTCAGGCATTTCATCGAACAGGTGAGGTGTGAGGTAAGGTATGAGTAAGTCAACAATTACCCTGAGCTTATCGTTGAGACCTTGTTTAAGAGCGCGCTTCTCGAGAACCTGGACCATGCGGTGGTCAATCTCGAATGCTACTACCTTGTGCGCAGCTTCGAGAAGCTTGAGGGTGAGGTTGCCGGTGCCGGGTCCGATTTCGAGGACAGTGTCGGTTGGATTTATGGCGGATTTGCGAACGATGGTGTCAAGAATTCTAGGGTTGATGAGAATGTGTTGACCTTTGCTCTTGTGAAAATGTAAACGCTCTTCGCCAACTCCATCTCCATCTCCATGCACTTGCCGCACTGCTCGTAACCTCCTAGAAATGAACCCGGCTACGGGTACCACCCTCCTCAACATGCTTCGTTCATTCCCAAACATCCACGTAGAATACAAACCTACTCTGCTCCTTTCTTACATTGGCCCATCAAAGCCCAAATCGGGCAGTTTCTGCCTGCAACTCCATAAATTCCCCCCTCCACTTCATATAATAAAATTCTATTTTTTGCCCTTTCTGCACTGTATAGCGTAGAAATAATTTTCACAAAGTAAAAAATGATTTTTATATGGATTTTTGTTCGTGCAAAAACTGATTTCAGAAGTAAAAAATAATTTTTATATGGATTTTTGTTCGTGTAAAAAATTATTTCATAAGTAAAAAAAAAATTAGCCTGGATACCAACTATATTTTCTTCTGTTTTTTGATTTAGGGGTAAAGGACTTCATGTACCTCCATATATTTCTTCCTACATTTTCATATATATATATATATATATATATATATATATATATAATATCATATTCTGTTTTCTTAGATTGTAAAATCTTAAAGTAAAAAATAATTTTTAAATTGTGAAATGTAGAAACTAAATAGGTCCGGAAGCTTTTTTATTTTTAGTCTTTCGAACTTTTAGAAGTCTTTTTTTTTTTTATTAATTATACAATTCTTTTAAAAGAAAAATTTAGGCTTAATACTACTTTTGGTCCCTAGTTTGGGAGGGTTTGATTAATATGCTCCTACCTTCTTTTTTTTTCATAACAATTAATCCCACCTTTTGAAAAAATTGTTCAATTGAGTCATTTTTGTTCATAGTGGTCCCATATTCAAGTTTAAATTGTTTATTATAGTCTTTATTGTATACGATGACGACATGATTTTTAACATAACATTATGTCAGGACTGTTAAAATAACATTTGGATAGGTGAATGCATGAAAGAACTTATTGACGTCGTAACCAACACCGTTAGCAAATTGACGTTGTAACAAAAAAAGAGTCAATTAAACAGTTTTTTCAAAAAGTGGGATCAATTGTTACTAAAAAAAAGGTAGGACCATATTGAACAAAACCTCCCAAACTAGGGACCAAAAGCGGTATTAAACCAAAAATTTAATCTTCAAATGTAGTAATCTAAAAATAAAAATTTTGAAATTTAACTATCGAATTCGAAAGTATGTCTTATACTAAATAATCCAAATTTGATTCGTATATTCAAATAATAAAGACTATGAACTATAAACTAAAGGCGATGAACATAGATAGTTAATATTGACTCCTATTCATGATTCATGACATTTTTCTATACTTTTATCACAACATCATATGTCTCAACAAAATCCATTAACAATTTGCATTTGACTTTCACATTTTTTAAAACGTGAAAACAACTTAGGAGATGATAACATTCAGGAAATACCGTGTCAATGATATTTATCAAACCAAGGCCCTGTCAGTAACAATGACATGTAGATCACCTTCATATGTCAGAAATAATCCTCTAAGTCTTTCCAAAGTTCAAGTGAAATTATTTTCCTATTCACTTGATAAGAATTCAAAGGCTGCTAAGAAGGTTAACCTTATAGATGTCACCTTAACTATCTCAAACAATGACAACCGATATTTGTTGGTTTTGTATAGAGCTGTCAAAATGGGTTACAACCCGCAGGTCAACTTGGCCCACTACGGGTTTGAGCAAGGTTGGGTTGGAAAAAAATGTATTTTTTTTATGCGGGTCAAATTTCAACCCGACTCATCTAGGTTGAACCCGTGGTGAGCCGAGTTGACTTACTGACCCACCTAATTTTATTATATTAATTTATTATTTTATGAAACCGTAAAAAATACTATCCTCACTCACTGTCACTATGACTGTATACCAAGAAAGATTATTTTGTACTTTTTGTTATTATTTTGAATTGTCTCTAGTTTAACATCATTTTAGGAACGAAATTTATTTAGATTTAAATTACAAAAAGTTTGTAATTCTTTTTATTTAAAAAAATTGTAATTAAGTGAGCCAGTGAGTCAACCCGTTTAACCCACCAACCCGTGGTGGGTCGGGCTGGGTTCAAATTTTTCTCATTCGCTAATAAATGAGCTGGGTTGGATTGATAGCACTAGTTTTGTATGTCGTAACCATCGAGAAAATAACATTAAATGTATTTAACAATTTCATTGCATCATATATGTCTAAAAGAGGTCACTTACCACCTCAGACTCATTGACACATCTACTTCAATGGATATATTTATCACGATCCATCATCATCAACTGTTGCAATTCATTTCTCGATTCTCTCAGTGATCATTTGTAAGTATATCTTATGTTATATATTTACTTGATTTTTAACATAACAATCATTGTTTTCTTTTAAAGTCAGCATAATATTTGCAAACTTCATTTGACTCTTAGTCATATCAATAAGTAATGATTATTTAGTAAAATTTAACTTGAAAGTAAAAAGGTGACCAACTAAGCTCTGTGTCAAATCATGGTTATGATATCCACATATAACCTTCAATACCGATCTCTCCATTAGAATTTGGCTTGCCATTCAACTTAAAAGGACACTCGTATTTTCTTTGTCGTATGTATTTGGCTGAACATCAGGACTATATTTCTTATACTGTCTTTCTTCAAAGTTCACTCGTAGCTTATCAGATCTCATAGTTACGATAATAAACTCAAGATGAAAAGCAATCCCTCAAACTCATTCAATTAAGTCATCACATGTGACAAATATTTGATCACTTGTAAAATTATTTGTATAATCTCCTTCCCACACTTCATTGATGAAAGAAGAGAAATCTAACACAAAACTCAAATTTATTTGTGATTCTATCAAACTGAAAGGATAATATTTTATCTTATATAACCACTTATAACATAACATCTCCACCACTCAATACTTTATTTCATTGGTAATAATATTAATAATAATTCCTTAACAAATTATGAAAAAAAAATTTCTAACAAATTAAAAGCAAAAAAAAAAGTTAAAAAATAAGAAAAGAAAATTAAAGAAGTAACCGAATTTCAAAATTCGATGAAGGTAGTAACCATATTTTGAAATCAGGTAAAGTAAGTAACTAGATTTTGAAATCTCTTGTGAAGTCTAAATCGGATTTCAAAATTTGACAACTACCTTAATCAGATTTCAAAATCGGTTGAATTCCTTAATCGAATTTCAAAATTTAATGATTTTTTTAGTCAAGTTTTGATTAATTTTGATATTTGATGATTTTCTTCATGGGATTTTGAAATTCAATAAACTTCTTAACCAAATTTTAAAATCAAGTAACGTTATAGATTGGATTTCAACATCCGATCAGTTTGTTTCCTAACAGTGAAATGCCACATAAAATAATGAAAGAAACTTAAATGAAACACATATACTTGACGTCAAAGATGAACCACCACCTAGAGGGATAACCGTCAAAACTCTGCCTGAGAATTGAATACAAATAAAACCAAAGGAATCATGAAGGAGAAGCAGAAGAACGAAATGAACTTGGGGTCACAAAGGAAAAACAGAAGAATGTAGTGAACTTAAGGTAGTAAATATATAAAGATAAGGTTTAAACCCTCAAATGGTTCTCATATTTGTTGAGGAATCAAGTGGGTCCTCCTGTTGAAAACAATCTCAATTGGGTCCTAAATTGTTAGAAACGATGTCAAAGTCTGTTGATATGGTAATGTTGATCTGGATGACTTTAATTCAAATATCCAACTTTCAAGATCGAATCACAAGAACAAAAAACCCTAAAAGAGGATTCCTAAATCATAACTCAAAACGATGCAACCATTCTTTACGGCTCATGGATGAGAAACCCAGAAATCAACCCCCAAGACAAAATGTGAACTCCAAATCACTACAAGAACGAGGACAGCGCGTTCCTATCACCACTCCTGTAGAGAAACAATCTAACAAAAAATAACCCAATCAAAATCAGAAAAGAAGGAGGGAAGGAAGCTTCCTCCTTAACTGCGAATAAGAACGAAGAGAAGAAGAAGAACAAGAATGGCCACCACGCCCTTGTGCCCAAGTCACGTCTCCGCCACGTCTCCGTCGTGCCATTAATGATCCCCAGGTTGGTTGTCTGCACGCAAAATGAGAGGAAAGAAGCTTGAAGCTTCTGGGTTTCCTCAAGATAAAAGGAGAAGACAAAAGAAGAAGGGTACTCTTCCAATCACCTATCACGCGATGAAAGAAACCCTAGGCTGGGTTGGATGTGCGAACCTGAACCAAAGACGAGGAAGAAGAATAATTCCATGCTAGTAAACCAAAACGGAAAAGAGGAAGGAGGACAATGTCGCCCTTGCATAACATCGAAGGACCTTCTAATGACGGGGTTTTTCCGCGAAGAAGAGGAAGCCAAATTTGGAGAAAAAGGTATTTCTGATTAGGGTATTAGGTGAATTAATTTTTTTGAAAGATAATTGGGATAATTAGGGTTAAGGGGATTTAATTCCATTACTTAATTAGAATTAGAGACGTAATTTAAAATTGTCATTACAAGTCATAATTTAAATTTTCCACATAATAAAATCATCTAGATCAACATTACCACATCAATATATTTTGACATCATTTCTGACCACTGAACGAAAAGAGGATTTCACAAAATTTAGGATCCAGTTGAGACCGTTTTCAACAAGAGGATCCATTTGAGATTCCTCACAAATATAAGGACCATCCAAAGATTTAAACCTAAATATAAAAATCAAATGATAGTTGGATAAACAATAATTATTCTTTATCTATTTTTTTTTATCTTTTATTGAATATTATATGCGTCTACTTCGAGGTGCATGGATAAGAATTCATTTTTATTTGGTACAGAAAAAACTGTCTTAGGAGGAAGGAATCCATTTAGGAATGACAATGGGTCGGATCGGACATGGATAATATCTACCCACAATTCAATCTGCCAGATAAAATTATACGCACTACCCAACCCGCTACCCATTAGGTATTTCTGTTTAGAAAATACCCGCAGGTATTTTAAAACCTACATATACCCGCAGATACTTGCAAAAAAAAAAATATTTTATACATTTTTAAAATAAAATTACAAAAAATATATATAATATAATATAAATTAAATTAAATATAAATTAAAATTTAATTTTAATTAAATAAGTATCGTAGATTAAATAATATATTATCCCATACTAATCCTGTTTATAAGCATATATTAAAATACCTCCAATCCCTTACCGTGAATAGTAATTACCTCTCACATATTTTACCGGCAGATATTTATACCCCGATGGTCTTTTTGTCATTGGGTTCCGAACCGATCCATTGCCGATATGTAATGTATAATGATTTCTGGGAGGTCAAACTGAAATGTGGGACCTGATTGGATAGTAATTATGATTTCCCAGTCCTTTGTATGGTCAAAGGGCAATGCATGGAAAGCTTGGGAATATGATTTCTGAATGTTTACCATGCATCATTGCATACGCGTATTGTGGGACACAGATGGCTCTGTGTTTGACCTGATCATGAGTCATTGGTATCATACCAAGCTTTCTGTTTCTCTTACGAATGATTGGAAACAACTCTGGCCGATGGCTTGTTCTGCTATCAAAATGAAGAAACTAAACTAAGCATGGAACGAACCAATCATTGTTTCGATCTCTCAGTAATGGTTACTTCATTTTTGGCATCTTAATCCAAAATGATTGGGTCTTGCTTTGTTTAGGTTGTCTCGTAGTTTTGTAATCCTTTTCTATGACAGACAATAACAAGCTGATTTTGAATTTTGATGGTCTCTATTTCACTGCTCAGTCTAGTGCCAAAATGATTTCATCAGATCTTTTTTAATTACGATTTTCTTTTTCCTTAATTGATAAACTTTTCTTTTATCGTTTCTATATATGGGCTAGCTGTTTTAATACTCCATTAACAGCAAAACTGAATCAGGTTTATATCTAACTTCTAACTAACCAGGTTTTGCTGGATTGTCTTCTTCCTGTTACTTTCCCCTCTTTCCTCAATATGCTAAAAGCCAAGTAACCATAGATACTCACTAATTACTAATACTAATAATAAATTAATGAATTAAATAGTAAATCAATGTTGAAGTTTAATTGAATGAATGTGTGGAAGCTTTTCACGTTTTTAATCGTAATTGGCAAGCATAAGAGCATAAGAAGGAGGGAATGTCTCACTTTATATGACTGAAATAGTGTTCACTTACCTTATCTATTATTTTTGTTTTATTCCGTGTAATTTTTCATTCCGTTTACTAATAATAAGTTAGTAAATAAAAATGTCAATGTCAGATAAAATAACAGAATTTTACCAAATATAATAAAATATATAGAACCATATTTCGTATTCGAAACTCTGGCCACGACACAAATTAAATAATGAAATAAAATTTCTAAAATTTAGGATGCGGTAAAGGTTGAATCTATTAACATATTCATAACATTCACAAAGATAAACTGTTCTTTTACGAGATAATGAAAGATATTCACCTTTAAATGTAAATTACATCATCCATAGACGTTAATGAGGAGCTACTTTAAGGTTAAAAATTAAAATATTTTTAAAAGGAAATACAAAAATATACCATAAATTTAGTTTAATTTTATACTCCCTTCATTTTTTAGATAATATCTTTCTTGCAATATGAATAATGTAGTTTGAGACATGATTTGTAAGCTAATTTAGTTACTTTTTAAACTGCGTTTCCCTTGCTTACACTAGAAACAACTTTATTAATTTTTTTCTACAATAAATGAAAAAGTTGAAGCAAACACTACCACGATTCCATGAGGATCCCGAATTATTGTCTTATTGAAACTTTAAATTGGTGTTATCATTAAAAGATATGGCTTACATAATTATGTCGAAAGATAATCTTTCTCTATGAAAGTATTAAAACATGAATAAGAAATCTAAAAATACTCACTCAAGATAAGCAAGAGATGAAGTGTATACGGATCGGAGACAATTTAAAATGTTGTTACTTTATGCTTTTAAAGAGCATCTTAATATGACCATTGAATATTTCACAGGAGCAAAGTAGGTGGAGCGAGATTTATGGACGAATAACATAAAAACATGCTTTATTTTATAGCATCAACAAAAGAACATGTTTTTTTATTCGTAGTCATTCACAATTACATAAATGACAACTATTTATATACCAGTGTGACTCATTTACTCAATTAATTACGGTATATTGTTATGGGATTATGGTGTGAAAATATTTCAAAGTCCAGGATATAGGCTATGTAGTGGGTGAACCAAACCAAATCAGTGTCGAAAGTTCCAATCTCAATCCGGTCTTTTCGGCGTTAAACGTTGTCTATGAACACGAAAGATATAAAAACTATAGAAACATCAAATGTAATTTAACAAGAATTTAGGAGATTGTAAACGACAGTGTGAAACGGAATCATGGGAGGGTTGAGAACAAACATGGGCACGTGGGTGCTTCAGCTTCGGGGACATATATAATGAATGAAACAAGGGCTAAGACAGTTTAAACTGTACTAAAACTACAGTTAACCATATTATGTATTTAAAAAAATTGAACTTATTTTAATTACAAACTAATTAAACTATTTTATAGTTCAGTTAAAAGAAACTCAACTTTACACCTTTTCAGTGGAATTAACCAGTTAACTATTAACTTTCAAATTCCCCTTCATTGATCTCTCACTCTTGCAACAAAAATGCGTCGAAACAACGAGACCCAACTTAGAAACAGTTTTTTAAGATAGAGAATAATGGCATGAACTACAAAGAGTGAAGGGGTTAGAGAGTGTGAAGGTGTGTGTTGCTTTTGCTTCTGGTGTTGCTTCCACCGTTGGGGATGACAGTTCAGTGTGGGTGTGGGGAAAGTCCAAACGCGATCAACTAGGGCTTGGTGAAAATATCACCAAGGCTCTTATGCTTACCAAAGTTAAAACACTTTCTGGAGGGAACGTCTCAAAGGTATTATTTTTCCACTTCATTCTCTGCTTCAATTCGTAACCAGCTTAACTTGTCTCTTCAATTATTTTTTTGGTTGAATTTGGACAGATCTCGTTTGGATGGGGCATGCTCTCGCTCCGATCTCGCAGATGAGCAACAACCTCAAGGAGCAATTGTCTTAAACTTATAATCTGGAAAAAGTTTAATTATTAGTTAACTGGTATGAGATCAGTTTTTTAAAACTGAACTCTTATACAATACAGTTAATATTAGTTCAGTTTTTTTTGTAGTTTATTAAAAATATAATTAACTGTAATTTGGTATAGTTTAATTACTTATGTCCAGTCCTAGAAACAACAATATTTATGTTGAAAGTCCTCTGTTAGAAAAAATCAATTTATAAAGTAGTATAAATTTAATTTTACAAACTTAATCATTGTTAAAAATTATGAATATAAATCTTATTTTACAAAATAATTTTATAAAATTAAATTAAATTTAAAATTTATTTCTTAACCATTTATAAATTGTAATTATTCATTTTTAACTTTTATTGGAGTGTATATCAAAAAGAGATTCACCATAAAAATACAAATACTATTGAGACTTGACTAACACCGTTCTTTATTCAAAATAATGAATTAATAGGTTTTTTATATTTATATAGTATTTTATTTGTTTATTTCTATTCAATATAAACTTAGACTCACTTACATTTTCAATACTATCCATTAAAACTAAGTATTTTAAGGAATTATCTACACACAAAGCAAGTGCACAAAGTACACTTTTACTTTCTCTATCTTTATACTGTTTTTGCAAACAAAAAGATGAATATTCTGTCAACGAATAACGAACTTTAATTCTTTATCTGCGACCAAGATATTCACCGAAGCCAAGCTTATACATAAATAAATAACAAGGTCCCCAGTGAGTGAATAACTCAACACCATCCCTATTTGGCATTGATTGGAATAACAAGATCAAACTTTTTCATAATTTTTTTTGGAGTAAATATGTTTTTAGTTCCTATATTTTGGAGTGATTTTGGGTACAATTTAGTCCTTCAATTTTAAAAAACTCTAGTTTTAGTCATTTTTACCAAAATTTTTTAATTTTATTTGCTGTTTCAAGCATTTTTTATTATAATATTTGGATTGTTTACACTGTTTGACACATTTTTGATTCAATGTTAACTAAAACCAGAGTTTTCTAAAGTTGAAAGACTAAATTGTACTTTATTTTGAAAGAGGGACTATAACCAAAATCACCCAAAAATATAGAGACTAAAAACATATTTAATTTTTTTTTTTCATGGTTAATTATTTACTTTAGTTTTTATCAGCTACAGATTGGAAAAAAAAAATAAAGTATACTGAGAATATATATATATATATATATATATATATGTGTGTGTGTGGGTGTTAAAACTTGT
This sequence comes from Vigna radiata var. radiata, assembly GCF_000741045.1. NCBI lineage: Eukaryota > Viridiplantae > Streptophyta > Magnoliopsida > Fabales > Fabaceae > Vigna > Vigna radiata. The sequence continues at coordinate 5,980,531 of NC_028361.1, read as the reverse complement.
TTAATGGAATAAAGTTGATTTTCTGTTCAACCAACTTGTATGCTTTCTCATATTTTATTACCAGAGACGCATATGATGTTCTGAATCACTTTATAACCCACCACCAGTATATGGCTAAAATATGTGCAGTGGGTGCACCATAATCACAACAAAAACTCCGAACTTTTTAGTCAAATTTTGACTTTACATTTCTTTATTCACTTAGAACTACCACTTTGTTAAAAATTATCCAGAAAGGAATTTTATATAGTTTAATTTTCCCTTTTAGCCACATTTCACGTATAAAAACGGGCTAATTTATTTCCTTAATACATGCCATTTGCTTTTTGTTACGGTTGGTTTTGGTGAACTTAATGGACGAAATTGTTTAATATATATACTTGAACACTTTTACATTAACTAGTGAACGGATTATCACTAGAAATTTAAAAATCTTTGACTATTTTTGTACATGACAGTAGATAGTATTGTAGCTAGTGTTTGACAAATTACATAATAGAAGTTCATCTTTATACAAAATTAGTTATTAAACTTAATTTATAATTTAATTTTTTTATATTTAAGTTTATGATTTATTTTTATCTTTGTATTTTTTTACTCAATTGACTATCTATTTTATTAAATTAAATTAATGTAGTCTATTTAAAAAAATCAAAGTACCTTAAAAGGTGATTATATATTGTTTAAACTCTCTTTTGCAATTCTAACTCCTTTTCCGACAACACCCACCACCACCCACTCTCTCATTTCCTCTCACCAGAGGCATTAATGATTTACATTAATTCCATTTAACAAAAATAGAAACTTAATTAATATAAATATAAAGACTTAATTATTAAACAAGTGAATAAGATAATAATAAATAAAAATAGAGATACATATTGAAAGTGGATTTAAATTAAAATAAGTCTCAACATTTATTTCTTACATCATATCAAATTTATCGTAGCTAAATAATATATTAAAAAGAATAGTTAATCTGTTAAAGTTGATTATTAAAATTAATAAACTATTTATGAAAAATAATTGACTTTTATAAGATAATAAACTAACATTTGGAGTGAAATTACTACAAAATATTAAATAATGTTAGGTTGTGGTGTGGTTCACTTAATTTTTCCTTATGGTTGGGTCATTAGCGGAAAGATTGAGACAAAAGAAAAATAAAGTTGGTAGGAATTTGGTATTACTTGAAAGTGTAAAGAGATTGAAAAAAAAAAAGCGGTATCCAAGGCGAGGGTTTTGTGTGTGTTATGGTTATAGTAATTATTTAATTCATTATTGCTTTGATTATGCTTTTAAAGAAAATGTCGAACACTGTGAAGTTGTGACAGTGGTAAAATGGCTGTTCTGAAGAAGACAATGGATAATGGGTTGGCTCAGAGATGGTTCACATGAAATGACCAATTAAAACCACAAAGAAAGAAAGCAAAGGAAAAAGGGTTTCGTGTTCACATGAAATCTGGGCCATAAATATTGCATTCATCCACTCACCCATCAAACCAACCCATACATTGCTTAAACTGTTACTAATTATATTACTAATTCTATGTTAAGATCTATACAACAGACAACATAGTATGAGAAATAACTGTTTCACGTATTGCAGCACGTTGTTCATACAAAGGAAGGAGCACCGCTTTTTATGCGTTTAGCGTTTACTCGTTAAAATAACACTACTAATCAGTCAACTAAGAAGATTTATTTACTTGAGTGGTTTAATTTTAAATTTTAAAATTTAAATTTAAAATAAAATCTAAATGTTTAATATTTTGTGCATTTAATTATAGAGTTGTTGCCGTGGTGATATTTATTTAGATCACATTCTTTGTGTTATGGTTGTTTGGCACAGAGAATAGACATAGCGATGGGTACATTATTATTACATAATTATTGTTACGTTGGAGCATTGGTTGGTCGCACAGAGCCACGCTCACAGCGGTGTTGTCGACACCTGTGGCTACGAATGAGTGTGCGAAAAAAAGGCATGTTTTTTGTTACGTCTTTTATAAATTGGTCTACTAAGCACTCAACAGTGGGCGGAGTGAGTTTATTAACTTCACCGCTCTCTTCTCTTTGTCTATCTCCTTGGATACCAAAACCATAGCACTCAAACCAACACCCCCACTCTACCTTTTTCTTTCTTCTCTCTCTTGGCATTCCCCATTCTCTTCTTTCTCAGTGGTGGGGAAAGCATGGAAACCACCTCAGTTTCCAAAATACACTTTGCATTGTTTTGTTTGGCGTTCTGGTTGGCTGTTCAGCTGGAGTGGGTTCACTGTAGTGTTACCTACGACAGAAAGGCCATTCTCATCAATGGCAAAAGGAGACTCCTTTTTTCTGGCTCTATACATTACCCAAGAAGTACCCCAGATGTAAATTTTTCTTCTTCCATTTCCTGCTATTTTGTTTTCTTGTTTGCCCATAGAAACTTTACCTTGTTTACTGTTTTTTTTTTCCTGTGTAGATGTGGGAAGATCTGATTTACAAGGCCAAAGAAGGAGGTCTGGACGTCATTGAAACCTATGTCTTTTGGAATGTTCACGAGCCTTCTCCTGGCAATGTATTTCACTGACACTCTTTCGGTTCCTTAATTGTTTTTTTCTTGTTCAAATTGAGGTTTATCATCTCTGTTCTCTCTTCACGCAATTCGTTGCAGTTCGACTTTGAAGGAAGGAACGATCTCGTGAGGTTCGTGAAGACAATACAGAAAGCGGGGCTGTATGCTCATCTTCGCATTGGACCTTATGTTTGTGCAGAATGGAATTTCGGGTACCTTAAAAAAATCTCACACCCTTGTCTGTTGTTTCTTTCTAACTCGAAGTTTCGGTCTTGTGGGGTCTTGTTCGATTCTTCAATGATATCTCTTGTATTGTGCAGAGGGTTTCCTGTTTGGCTCAAGTATGTTCCGGGGATCAGTTTTAGAACAGACAATGAACCTTTCAAGGTCTCTCTCTCTAGCGCTTGCGCCTGCGCGCACACACACACACACACCAAAACCAATTTTCATTACCTGAACTGACTAAAGGAAAGTTTGGAATTTATTTCTACTGAAATGGTTTTGTTGATGACCCGTGAACGGTGTTGCAGAGGGCAATGCAAGGGTTCACTGAGAAGATTGTGGGAATGATGAAGAGTGAGAAACTCTATGAATCTCAGGGTGGCCCTATCATACTTTCTCAGGTGTTGTGTATCCTCCATTTCTTAGTTGCTTTTTGTGTATTTATCTTCAACCACTGGTGGCTGTAGACTTTTCAGTTTAGATCTGACTAAGTGGCCATAGTAACAGTGATATATGCACAATATGCTGTTTCAGATTGAGAACGAGTATGGGGCACAGAGTAAATTACTTGGACCTCCTGGCCAACGTTACGTAAACTGGGCTGCAAAAATGGCCATTGAAACGGGAACGGGGGTCCCCTGGATTATGTGCAAGGAAGATGATGCACCAGATCCCGTGGTGAGCATTCTCATTCTTCCTTCCTCTAGAAAGTTATGTACCGTAGTATTACATGCTGTGCTCATATGCACCATTAACATATATTTGTATTTTGATTTATTATTATTATTCTTGTTGTTGTGGTTATCACTATTATTATATAAAAATGGAGCATAACGAATTGTAGCCCCAACCTTTCTTTTTCAAGAACCTTGCATGTTCGTGAATGTGGTTCGTAAATCTGTTTGTTTTCTTTGAATGGCAGATAAACACATGCAATGGCTTTTACTGTGATTATTTTACTCCTAATAAACCCTATAAGCCTTCAATGTGGACAGAGGCTTGGAGCGGCTGGTAATAATTTTTATTGTTACCCTCTAAGTTTGGAATTAAAGAAATGAGCTTGTATAATTTTCTCTCTCAAATATGTAGGTTTTCTGAATTTGGAGGTTCGATTCATGAAAGGCCTGTTCAGGATCTGGCATTTGCAGTTGCCCGATTCATACAGAAAGGAGGATCTTTTGTTAACTACTACATGGTTGGTTTCTTATCCACTGACTCAATTGAGAAATTGACAATGAAAATGATGACAACAGCATTTACTCTAGTAACTTTCCTTTGCACATGTAGTATCATGGGGGAACCAATTTTGGCCGTACAGCTGGAGGCCCTTTCATCACTACAAGTTATGATTATGATGCTCCACTGGATGAATATGGTGAGAGCTGAAAATTTTGTAATTTATGTAACTGCGCGCTTTTGCTGTCTTTTTATTTAGTTGATTCAATTACATCTATATCAACAATTTTCCGTCCGAAAACTTGTTCATTGGTCTGAAGTTTCGCACTCTAAATGCTTTCGTTAGTTGTCCCAACATTAAACCCAGACTATATTGCTGATTATTTAACTGACTACATTTGTTAAACAAAAATGATAGGTTTGATTAGGCAACCCAAGTATGGTCATCTGAAAGAGCTTCATAAGGCTATCAAGATGTGTGAGCGGGCTTTAGTTTCAACTGATCCAGCTGTTACTTCATTGGGGAACTTTCAACAGGTTTAACACACTCCCTCCCTCCCTCCCTCTCTCTCTCTCTCTTCTCTCTCTCTCTCTCTCTCCACTGTGCTCGCAACTTTCTTTACTGATCCTAGTTAGTATTTTCTGTTTTCCAGGCTTATGTATACTCTGCAAAATCTGGAGATTGTGCTGCATTCCTCTCAAACTATGATACAAAATCTTCTGTTAGAGTTATGTTCAACAATATGCACTATAACTTACCTCCGTGGTCCATCAGCATCCTTCCTGATTGCAGAAATGCTGTTTTCAATACAGCAAAAGTATGTAACAAAAGACTGAGATTTGAAATCGTATTCCTTTGGTACTCTGAGATCACCATGCTTCCTAGCACACAATTTATTCACCTTCAATATCGTCATCAATGGTATTCAACAATTTAAAATTGTCTAAAGCCACTAAATTCATCTTCTCTTCCGTTAGGTTGGAGTGCAAACATCTCAGATGCAAATGCTGCCAACAAATACTCATATGTTCTCATGGGAGAGATTTGAGGAGGACGTTTCTTCTCTTGATGACAGCTCTGCAATTGCAATCACTACTTCTGGTCTCCTGGAACAGATAAATGTGACACGGGATACAAGTGATTATCTTTGGTATATAACTAGGTAAGCTTGATTTTCTAAATTTGATTAGGCTTGCTTCTTAAGTAAGCCAATCTCGTGCTGTTTTACTTCCACCCATCACACATTGACACTTTGATCAGTATGTAGTCCTCATGCTTAATAGTTCTCTATTTCATTTTTCAAATGGCAGATTACTTGCATTAACCATGAAAATAAATGGTTAATTTTATAAATGGTTAATTTTATAGATGCTTAATATAGAATTGACATCATGAGATGACTTTGACATTTACTGGAATCTCTCATAGGATCCTGCTACTAGACGTTTGGAAACCATTTTCTCCTCACTAATTATTTCATGTCTATTTTTCTAGTGTTGATATAGATTCATCGGAATCTTTTCTCCGAGAAGGCAAACTACCCTCTCTCATTGTTCAGTCCACGGGGCATGCCGTGCATGTTTTTATCAATGGTCAACTTTCAGGTGTGTAGTTTGCTTTCTTCTTTACTAGATCTCCCTCCCATGTTATTAGTCGAAGGAAACAAGATAAATATGATTGAAAACAGGTTCTGCCTTTGGAACACGAGAGGATAGGAGATTCAGATATACTGGCGCAGTAAACCTCCGAGCTGGAACAAACAGAATAGCTCTGCTCAGTGTTGCCGTTGGACTTCCTGTAAGTTTTTTTCCACCTTTACTTTCCGAAGAAAAATCCTACTGCATCCAAGTATCCATCGATGCAATCCATTGTCAAAAGCCAATTTTTTGGAAAAAAATATTTAAGGTTCTTTTTATATGGTTTCTTCTTGAGTTTTCTTATGAAAGATCTTTTAACCTTTTTTTAATTGAGCGAGTTATCATCAGGTTCACTAATTCTCCTTTTTGTTGTCTCAACTGTGCTTATAAAGGCTTTATTCTCGTCTATTAATAATTACTATCATTATTTTCGGATGTGTTGTCACAGAATGTAGGAGGACATTTTGAGACTTGGAGCACAGGAATACTTGGTCCTGTTGTACTCCGGGGACTTGACCAAGGAAAGTTGGATTTATCTTGGCAAAAGTGGACTTATCAGGTTGTTTAGTCTTACTTTAGCTTCTTGAGTAGTCTTGGTTACAAAGGAATTTTTTTATCAAGACATGAGAACTTTTTAAACAGGTTGGGCTGAAAGGAGAGGCCATGAATCTTGCATCTCCAAATGGTATCACTTCTGTAGAGTGGATGCAGTCAGCATTAATTTCAGACAGAAATCAACCACTGACCTGGCACAAGGTAAAAATAAACAGAAATGTGCTTAAGGCTAATGGGAACCAATTACTGGCCATAGATAATGATAAAATTTATTGGTATATTTGCAGACTTATTTTGATGCTCCAAATGGAGATGAGCCGTTGGCATTGGACATGGAGAGTATGGGTAAAGGTCAAATATGGATTAATGGACTGAGCATTGGAAGATACTGGACAGCTCCAGCTGCTGGTAATTGCAACGGTTGCAGCTATGCAGGCACCTTCAGACCTCCAAAGTGCCAGGTTGGTTGTGGCCAACCAACCCAGCGGTGGTAAGTATTATTTTTTGTTGACGATGTAGGTAATGCGTGGCAAAGTCAGGCTCAGAGTTCCTTATATTTGGCACTAAATATTTCAGGTACCATGTACCTCGATCTTGGTTGAAGCCAAATCATAATCTGCTAGTTGTTTTTGAGGAACTTGGGGGAGATCCTTCAAAGATTTCAATTGCAAAGAGATCAGTGAGCAGTGTTTGCGCTGATGTGTCTGAGTACCATCCAAATGTTAGGAATTGGCACATTGAGAGCTATGGGAAATCAGAAGAGTTCCATCCCCCCAAAGTTCACTTGCATTGCAGTCCTGGCCAAGCCATCTCTTCCATTAAATTTGCCAGCTTTGGAACTCCTTTGGGGACCTGTGGAAATTATGAGCAGGGAGTCTGTCATTCTCCCTCTTCTTATTCCATCTTGGAGAAGGTACTCTTGAACTCCATTTCTTAATCGAAGTCATCAACTTTGCAATAAGTTTTTCTAAAGACAATATCATAACTAATGCTCTTTGTTATTTATCTCAGAAATGTATAGGGAAGCCCAGATGCACGGTCACTGTATCAAACAGTAATTTTGGGCATGACCCTTGTCCAAATGTGTTGAAGAGGTTATCAGTTGAAGCTGTTTGCGCTCCAAGCAAGTGGAGGGGATGAATGTATGCAGTGACTTAACAAGGAAAAGTGAAGAAGAATAATAGTATAGGTAATGTAAGTGCCATAGTTGTTTTAGGGAGACTTAGTTACTACATTCTGATATGTTGGTGCCGAAGGCACGAGGTTTATGATTTTTATTGAGTGATGTGACAACGGGATTGTGTAAATTAGTGATTATTGGATAGGAGAGAGTTCAAAATTTGGAGTGGTAGTTCCCTGCCTTCAAAGTTTTAACTATAGGCACGGAAAAGGTAGGAACTTTGGTTGCTGTGATGTTATTTTTGTTTGGTTTTAGTTTATGGGGTAAATTAAACTCCAAATCAGGTTTAAGTTAGGAGCGGATCCTACTGTAATCATTGTCTGCACTTTACCTTCTATTCTTCTTTCTTTTTGCTTTTATGTTGCACCATCTACCAATGCCTTTAACTGTCTTTATAAATTTTAACTCTTTTTTCTAACGTTTTTTAAATTTAATTATATTTTTAGGTAAAGAGTTATTTATAAAATAAATAAAAATTAATTACAAGAAAATTATAAAATTTATTTACATTTAATTTTATAACTATAATAACAACAACAATAATGATAATTTTATTATTCTTTATTATCATAAAAAAAAAAAAACGTTTGATTGATTCTAAATAATGCAAATTTAGCGTTTACTCAATGAGGAACATAAGAAGTATGATCAAACAACTTCAAAAAAGAGATGGAAAATAAAACATGTAAGAATCTCAGAAAATTGAGTTCAGCTTTATTTTTTTTATATTAAATTGATTTATTGAATTATATTAGGATTTTTTAATGAACTTAATAATCTTTTGTACTGTAGTTGGATAAAATAAAAGAATGTTTACTTAGACTATAAATGTAAAAATATGTAAGTTGCTAGTCTAGGTTTAAATGGCGCCTAGTATTTAGTGACACTTAAAATAATTTACATTTAGTTTAATCACTAGACCAGAACATTTTGTTATGAAATCAATAAAAATATATTTAATAATAAATCATATTTTAGATAAGGTATTGCTTATTCAAACATAACGACATATTTCATATCTTTTAAAAACCTTAATTATATATAAAATTAATAATAATAATAATAATAATAATAATAATAATTTATAAATTTTAAATATTCTTTATTTTAAATAAAAAAATTTAAAATTTAATACAAAATGAGATCAATTGCATAATAATACTACCGCATTTGAGGAAAATTCTAATTTAAGTAATGATAACAATTAGACTAGTAATACACTTATTTAATACATGATATTATAATAAAAATAATACTTTGATACTCCTAAAAGAATATTCACTTGGAAACTCTTTAATAATACAATATTAATGTATATTAGAATTTCAAATTACAAATAAAATAAATATAATTAAAATAATATTATTTTGAATTGTGTTTTTTGGTCATTATAGTATCACCTGACTCATTATAATTGTTTGTAGAAAAATATGATGATGTAAAAAAAATAGTACAAGTTTTAAGAATTACACGTTTATTTATTTGAAAAACATTTCATAATAGACTACTCATTGGACGAAAATCATTTTGTAAAAATCTAATAAACTCAAGTTGGTTGGATTATTGGGTGAGTTGTAGCATTTACTTACTTTTAATAATAACTTATTGGGTAAATTATATATTTTGTTTAAAATTCCAAAAAAAACAACTCAAAAATAGATGATCATTAAGCGAGACATTGATTCACTAATTGAGTCCAATTTTATGTGTAACAATTGGTTAATGAATAGAGATTCATATAATTATGTGTAACCCCAACGACATATGTTTTTGTTTTTGGTTGAATTAAAATTTCTCCATAATTCATCAACATGTAAAATGAGAAGAAGTGATGTAATTATGATTGATGGATATAATTTAAGAAAGCACAGCCAGTATTATTTAAGACTGAAGCAAAGCAGCAGTTGGTATCCAGAAAGAGATGACAGAGTAAAAAGCTACTTAGTGTCTAATACAAGATTCTAAAACATAAATACCAAAGCATAAAATGTCTTTAAAACTGAAAGTAAACTGCTGAGATAAGCAAGATTAAGCACTAGCTGCAGACACATGTTTCTCTATTGTCTGCTGCAATTCTTCCTTCTTTGCTCCCACCACTCTCCCCAGAAGAGTTCCCTCTTTCACAAACACAAAAGTCGGCATTGCCTCAACAGCATAATCTTCAGCAACACTCTGCAACCAACAAATTATTGTTATTATTTTTTCTTCTGCTTTTTTCGTAGGAAAATTATAAACATAACTACGTCATTATTTATTTTACCTTTAATTCGTCTACATCCACCTTCAGAAATATGACATTTCCGTACTTCTTAGCCAGCTCAGCCAGGAATGGAGAAATGAAACGGCATGGTCCACACCAAGAAGCAGTAAAATCCACCACAATCTGAAACAATTACCAATGAAATGTAACTACAATATCACACATTCTTATAACATAAAACTTACATGTTTTCGACCTGTTTATACTACTTTCAAAACAAAACATTTTATAGATTCTGTCATTAGTTGTATGATGATGTTAGCTACAGATGTAAGTGATCATAACTGCTTCTAGTGTACTGCAGACTGAAATTTGCAATGCAGGTTAAAATTTATGGGTATAGGTGAACCACACAGTCCTGTGGAAGTTGATTATTCAAAGAAGACTCAGCTGGAAACAAAATAATTATTTTAACAAATGATATACACTGACAAATTTCAATATCCAAATAAAGAGTGAAATTTCTCCTAAGTAAAAATAATTTTATATGCCCGATTTCATCAATCAAAAACATATATTTCATTCAACTAATTTTAAAAAAGGAAGTATATCTCTCATCACGTTTCCTCTTTTTCTGATTTTCTTCTCCACCCATCTCACTTCCTTAATTATGGTTGTAGAAAACCATACCTCTTACATCAGTGGAATTACCCCACAAATATTATATCTCACAGATCTTGCAAAAAGACAAAGGAAAAAACTGACAGATTTCAAAGCTTGATATTATCAAGCCATTGGTAACAAATTAACCATGGTGTTTGATTAGTGTTTACGATGATTAACATATATATGGCACACGATTCAATTTGATTACCACAAGGCTTTTTGGTAAATCTGATATACACATCAATTCAAAATCAATTTTAAAAATCAAACTCAGGTGTTGTTCACAAAAAGTGCAATGAGTATAGCGTGCAAACACAGTAAAAAGAAATCATTATACATGATCCTCCTCAATCACGATCTAATAAAAGTGTAATTTCACTTATAGTCAATGAAAACCCTATATTAACAAGTTCGTTAATATAGAATGGATAATGAAAAATAAAATCAGTAGAGTCCTCTACGGTGTCTTTCCTCCTCATCGGATTTAGAGAAACACATTCTCCGGAAAACAATACAAATCATCACAAAAAAAAAAAAACAATACTTTTTTTCTTCAGATCGGCAAAGTTAAGCACAGATCGAATCCAACCACACACTTCGGGCAATTTATTAATAAAACGATACATGATATATGATATATGAGACGTAACATGATGTGAAAATGACAACAAAAACAAAAAAAAATTAAGAATCATAGCATAAACTGAGATCGATCTATCCATGCAGATATTAAAATTAAAATTAAAATGAATAAAGATTAACGAGTTGATTGATACCTACGAGTTTCTTGGAATCATTGCCCTTTTGGAGTTGTTCCGTCCAAGCCTCGATGGTGTGGCAGCCGATGACTTGTCCCTCTTCGGATGCGCCGGCCATTCTCTCTATCCTTATTTTCTCAGAAAGAAACCTTTGACAGTTACAAAATTTCAATATTGAATATCCAACATAGCCATAGCAGCTGCTGTGTTACAACTTTAAATAAGCAACGCGTATGGGTGCCTACTCTCGCCAAAATGGGCTCTTCTTTCTCATTATTTACCACTTTGCCACCGACTATGATTTTACACTTCAATATGTGGTTTTCGAATTAAAAACACAGCTTCTCAAATTAATTCATTACTATTTTCTGAATAAACAATTAATTCAGTTCGCTCCATTAATCTACCATGTAATTTGCTTATTTTTTATTTTGTTGTAATTGTTTAAGATTTATTAACTTAGTTACGGTACAAGCTGCACGATTGTGTATTATAAAAAAAAATAATGATTTATTTGTTTGTTAATATTTTTTTAAGTATTGAATTTTATTTTTTAAATAATAATAGTAATAATTTGTTAATATAATTTTTATTAAAAATAAATAAGTATTACGTAGAATATATATATATATATATATATATATATATATATATATATATATATATTTCAGAAGTTTTTATTCTAATAATTTGCTTTTTGTGGACGCGAATTTTATATTTATCTGAGTGAATGGCAGAATAAAGCATTTTATTTTCTCTCTATCATTTTGGCATTTTGTATGATTTAATAAATAAAAGTAGGCGTTTTACCTTAAATAGGCATGTCTTACTAACATAAGATCCAAATTTTAACATAAATTTTTTTATCCTTTTGTGGATTTAATTGCTCAAAATGAAAAGAAAAAGTACATAGTTTCTACCATAAGTAATCATATATTAATTTTTTAAACACTTAGATCCTATAAATTTTAATAATTAAAAAACATATAAATGTGATTAAATATTTTGAGTAAAAGATAAAATGTTTTGTTAGTTATAATATAAAGGATTTATTTATTTTAAGATATTTTTTAATAAATAAGATTTAATAAATAATTATTCAATTAAAAAAATTATTAGATATTAGTTAATATTATTGAATATTGTTATACTTATACAAATTAAAACTTGATCCAAATATTTGGGTTTGGATTTTAAAAAATTAAAACTAGTTCTACTGCAAAAGTAAATTTGGACCCAAAATCTGATCTATTATTTGGATTTAGATTGAATCTTTAAAAATTCAATCCATGATCATCACTCAAAAGAAGAAAGTAAGGAGTAAGAGGTGGGTGAAACTTACATTTATTTTTTTTCTTTTATTGTCTTCTTATGTATTTGTATTTAGTGACTTCATTATGAATGATAACTTTGTGTAATTGTACTAAAGGTGAACTTCGAAACTCTCGAAGTAAGTAATGGAAAGTGAGAGTCATGTATTTCATTAGGATTCTTAAGAAAAGTAATGGGAAGTAACACTGGTGTATTTCGTTGGAGCTAGTAATGGGAAGTGACACCTGTATGAATAAGTTGCCTGTGAGAGTTACAATTCAGTTTAGTGATATTGAGATTACTAATGATTGTAATATTAGATGAGACAATAGAATTTATGTGTATTTATATGGTGTGTGATTTGAGTTATGATTTTTGTAGTAAAAAATACATTTAAACTTATAGTATGATGAAAATTATTGTTATTTGTTTCCATTATCTTATCCCTTCTATTTGATAGTTTTCACCTAGAATCATTTTTGTATAGTATAAATGCTAAGAAATATAGAAGAAGAGGTCAATACACAACTCTAGATAAAAAGATTAATATAGAAAAACATTTGAAATAATCTGTTATTATTATGTTTTTTTATTTCTTATAAAGTTTGTTTATAAAACAATATTTTTTATTTATTTTAGATTTCAAATAAGAGAGAAATAACGTTTTATTTTAATTATATAATTTTTGTTAATTATATATTTTAGGAAGAAAAAATTAGGTATTACACAAGATACAGTTTTAATGCATTTAATAAAAAAATAAAGTCATTAAAAATTTGTTCAAAAATTATCCTATAAAATAGTAAAAAAAAAATTAATAAACATATAACATTGTGATATTGAAATAATTTTTAATCTTAGTTTTCTAAATAAATAAGTAGATCAAATTAATTAGTTACTATGTACAATAGGAAGCTACAATTGGGGAGAGTAGAAATCTACATGGGAAAGGAAACCTTTGAAAGTAATTAATTGAGACTTTAGAAAATAAACGGTATGCATTTTTCAATCCTGAAGTTATCTATATTTTTCTTTATATGATTTGATTAGACTTTTTTTATTATGCTTTTTTTTTCTAAGAAAGAAGAGATATATTAGATCGTGTAGAGAACAATAAAATGGAAAACACAATAACATTTTGTGGGAAAGGAGACTTGATCTATTACGGAACACTATCAATTGAATGGTTTTTTTCACGAATATAATGTAATCTTAAACAAAAAAAAAAATTAAGAAAATAAGCAAAATTTATTTATTTTTAATGTGGATAAGTGTTGCTTATATGACATGCACGACTAAAGAAGTTTTAGTGCATAATGTGACGTTCTTTCTAGGAGAAGAGATACAAAATATTAACGTTTTCAACCTAAAATTTTAAAGTAATGATTTTTTGAATCATTTTATTTATATATTAGTAATATTTTTCATTTTAATTCTATATGAGACTTTTGATTCATTTTGAATTTTTAATAATTTTTCTTCAAATGTGACTTTTTATATGTTGGAATATTTTCTTTTAAAAGGAATATCTACTAGTGGCGATCATTTCTTTATTTTGTTCTACAACGGAACATATTTTAATAATATCAAAGACTTTCGATATAAGAAACTTTTAATTCATAGAATCATTTATCTGATTTACATTGTATTTGTTCGAATTATCATTAAGATGAATCATCAACTCTGGTACTATTGTAAGAGTTTTTAAGAAGAGAGATACTTGGAGATTAGGTACCAATGAATTGTGAACATGTCACTACCCTTCCATTTTAATAATTTATATTTAAAATCAGCATATTAAGAAAAAAGCTAGTTGAAATGACTATAGTATTTCAATCTTCAAATGTATAATAAAATAATTCAAATTAATAAATAAAATAGATGCATTGGTAAATCAAACACGTGTTTTATAGTTACGTATCAATGTTATTAAGCCTATTATAATTGAAGGCCAAGTTTGGTTGATGCCCCTATAACCAAGATCTCTATTAAAGTTACTGTATTTTTGTTCTAAGAAATGACCATGCATAAGGCACAACTTGTACAAATAATGGAGGTGTTTACAAAGAATAATTTGGCACTTTTTATTTTCGGCCATCCTTTTCTGGATTCTTCACGATTTGATTTTGACGCACACATATTTCTCGTGCCAGAACGACTATCTTTTTTCAAGAGTCGGGTCATGCTCATGCACCATTGTACACAAAGATGCGCCCCCCTTTTTCATCATTAAAAGGATTTATTTTAAAATAACTACAAGATAGCAATGTTTAATTTCGCACAACAGAGACTATGTTCTCGCTACTGACATTGTGATTTAACAAAACAAGTGCAAATAAAAGCTATAAGAAAAAGCTTCGTAGGTGCTGCAATCAAGGGTGCACATCCCACTACTCTTGTATTCCTGCGAAATGTTGAAGTGTCTTTCTTTTATATGTGGCAGACTTGTGCTCAGTGCTTTTTCAAGTTCGTGAAAGTCAGAATAGCTTGATTACTAAAAAAATATCCAAGTCCAATTCAAAACTCAATGAATAGGATGGCAGCACCCTTCGTATTTCCAAACGTAAAACGCAGTTTGTGAATGACCAACGCCAATCAAAGTCCATATATACCAACCTCAATCTGTTACAGAGACGTAGGACTGAATGCCTTGGCATCAATAAGATGTGGGGCAGGATGCTGCAATTCAATTAGTTAACAAAACCATACCAATAGAAGAGCAAGTCCTACTAAAGAAACAAGCCTTTGACAATAAAATTAATCTGAACACAGTATATGATTAATTAGCCATGTTTCACCAAAAATAGCACTACACTTGTATACGAAGTAGAGCCAGAGAACCGGATACTACAACTGAATCAGGTTCTTGAAACAATAAGTACCGAGCAGGAACCAACCAATAAGAATGGAAGTGAAAAAGAACCAAAACTTCAAGAAAGTGAAGCCCCCGAATGCGACTCCAAGAAAAAATACAACCACAAATGGTAAGATAGATCGAAGCATAGATGCTCTGCTGACCCAACGACCATGGAATAAAATGAAAATTGCAAGGTTCACCACATTCCATCCACCAGACAAGAAATCCAACCTGTTTAGATTATTGACAACAAACGAGTGGCAGTTGCAGGTAAAGAGATTGTAAGATCGATGCTGGAATTCTTGAGTGGTTTTCCTCAGTGCATCATCCCAAGTCCTTAAATCTACTCTATTTTCTCCCTGCGTGTAGTCTTCCTCACCATTGTACGCAGACTGGCCCAAAGGTATGCAACACTGCCAACAATTTTTTAAACAACACTTGAGAAGCAATACATGAACAAAAAACCAACTAGCTAAAATCAAGTTCCTGCAAAATATAACTTTGTACAGCTTCCATTTAGTGTATATCACAGCGTGATGAAAAAATAAAACCCCAAAAGGAAGTTAGACTCAAAATTGTTAGAAAAAAAAACAAGAGTCTCATAATATGGTCCTACTTTCCGTTTCTTGATTTGTCCCAGCTTTAGTTTAGGACAATTTGTTTATTAAGGAGAAGTAGACCATTTCTATGTTTTCTTGACACAAAGAAAGACTTAAACAATAGAATATACCTTTTCTTTGGGAATCTGAAAATAGCGAGTGGCGGCTCCAAATGCAAAATGGTCTACACACACAAAATTAGGCCCTGCAAAATCCAATATTACTCCATCCTCTCTGCAGATGCCAACGTGCCCGATGCAAGGAATGAACCACGAGATCACAGGAAGTGGTGACCACACAATCGAGCAAGGAAATCGAGCCCTTTTCGGATCAATTTGCATAGTTTGCGAATAACTTCTTTCCATCATATCCTCCTGTTGCTCAGTATCCAACTCTTCTCCCATTGTAAAAGTCGGTAGAACTATATTACTGACTTGCCAATACACAACAATCCATTAAAAAACCGAAAGTCATGACATCAAACAAGTTTATAACCAAAGGCGTATACTACATAAATACATATATATATATATATATATATATATATATATATATATATGTTTGTCTGTGTATTATTTGAATCTAAAGCCAAAAAAATCATTAAGAAGCAGGTGCAGTGTCTAATATTTCCAAATTCAGGATTCAAGTGAAGCAACGATGGAACTCAAATGTTGTATGTCTTTTCACGTCCTCAATTTCTGGTTTCAAGAACAACCACGATGCAGTGCACTAAGCCTAGTTTGACCAATACCACCAGACTGCTACATCGTTTCCTAGACAGATTTGGGTTTCGAAATTCGAGATTTAGGTACGGTTTCGCGAAATGAATTGATGGGAGAATGATTCCTAAAGTGACATAAACAATATGTGCGATTCATGATGAAATTACAAAGCAGAAGAAGCCCTAGGCTAGCATAGGCATGGATTATATAATCTACACATAACACATATAAGAGAAATAAGAGAAAGGGATCCGATCCAATCACCTTGTATAGCAGACAGAAGAATCTCTACCCTGCCCGCACACTGTGCAATTGAGCACAATTTCAGAGCCCAGTAAACGCAGTGTGTATAAACTAATTATCTTCTTAACTCTTTACTTTTTCAGCTTATTAGGATTATTGTTGTTGTGCATCTCTCGTCCTTGTTAGAGTGTGAAGCAAATCTTATTCAAACTCTTTTTTCTACTTTTAATTTTTAATTACATTTCTTTAATGACCAAATTGTATGAGTATTTATATGAAATTAATTGGAAATAAAATGTGACTTTTAATGGTTTTTGTGACATCCCAAAGTAGTCAAGAGTGTTTAATTAGTTAAATTAGGATTACAGTAATCCAGGAAATTTAGAGGAAATTAAAACGTGGAAATTCTTAGTATCTCAATTTAAAAGGGCATAAGAAAATTCCTAAAGATCTAGACAGCTACAGTGTCTTCGTTCTCCTCCAGGGCGTTTTCCACTGAGACCATATTCTCCTCTGCTCACATCCAAAAATGGATGATCATTGCAAAAGAGAGACATACAACACACACAAACAAACAAGGCAAGGGTGAGCTAATTATATAAATAAGAAACATACAATAGATTTCTCATGTGATCATATGAAAATGAATAGAAAACAAAGCAGATTTATAACATACAACCTAAACATGTGAAGTTCTAGACTTGACTCGTCCGGACTTTAAGGTATTATGATCACTGTACTGTTTTCTAGACCTCCCTTTCCTTAAACCAGTGCCTCACTTCCACTCACAGACATAGTTCTACACAACCCAAGTCCCTCGTCAAAATAATAGAGCAACAGGATTTCCAGTAATCCAAGACAACTTCAATATATCAAAATTTCACTGCCCATTTAATCAAANAGAGCCAGTTCAGTCCCATACTCATTTAAATCAACCAATCAGTATGACAATGGCAAGAAAACAGATTAGGCTCATCAAAATCAATTACAGAGCCTCAACNAAAGNAGTATAAGACATAACAATTCCAACAGGCACTCCTTTTTCAGAGCACTTCACAGTCACATAAAACAAGCAAATAATCAATAAAACATATTCACAGCCACATACACTTGTATCAGTTCAAGAATACATACAAAGAGAATTACATATTTTATATATAATAGCTCCCCTTACCTAGAAAGGGTGAACAGTAAGCTCACTCCACACGCTCCTATAGTGCTCCAACAATTAGGGCACAGGTGAGAAACTACGAATCACTAAATAGGTGATGGAGTTTAGCTCTTTGAGCTGAAAAAATTTTAAAATGATAGAATAAAATTACGCAAGACTCATGGAATCAAAAAAATGAATTCTAGGGCAAGAACATAGAAGAGAAAGAGGGAAAATCTACTTACCGTGCGGAACGGGGAAATGTTCGGTTGGAATGGAAGCTCTCTGCACTAGGAACAATTTGGTAGCAAGAACTCAAAGATTGAACGGTTCAATCTTCTGAAACTGTAGAAGGTAGAGGAAAATTAGGGTTAGGGTTCTGGAGTTTCTAGAGAGAGAAGGGAAATGGGAAAAATGAAGTTTCTGACTTTTGGCTAAGTCCCCCAAAGGCCCTAGTGCCTTGGTCTGATGGGCCTAGCTGTCCTTTCAGAGGCCCAAAGGCCTTATAAGTTATGGGGTCCTTACATTCTCCCCAACAAATAAAATTTTCGTCCGCGAAAATAGAGCTTACCAGAGAATAGGTGAGGGTAAGAGCTTCACATCTCATCTTCGACTTCCCAAGTAGAGTCGTCGGTCCTCTCATCCCATACAACCTTGACGAG
The DNA here is from genome assembly GCF_000741045.1 of Vigna radiata var. radiata. Lineage (NCBI taxonomy): Eukaryota > Viridiplantae > Streptophyta > Magnoliopsida > Fabales > Fabaceae > Vigna > Vigna radiata. The sequence continues at coordinate 5,962,032 of NC_028361.1, read as the reverse complement.
TCTGACACTCCTCAAATTCTTCCCTTTCGTCTGATTCTCATTGACTCGTACAGGTTATACTTCTATGGACAGGTCTTCCCTCAGTTGGATGTCTTCAACCTCTAGCACATGGGATGGGTCAGGTGCATATTTCCTCAGCTGGGAAACATGGAATACTGGGTAAAGATTAGCCAACTGAGGTGGCATGACAACCTCATAAGCTACTGGTCTGATACGCCGTAGAATCTGGTAAGGACCAAGATACTTGGGAGACAATTTCTTCGTGGTCTGCTGCACAAGTTCTAGCCCAGTCAATAATGATTCACCCTCCTGAAACCAACACAGAGGGGTTCTGCAGCACCTCCCATACAAGGCCTCAAACGGTGCCATGTCAATGCTAGCTTGGTAACTGTTGTTATAAGTGAACTCAACCAATGGTAACACCTCATCCCAGACTCCCAAATGATCCAGGATACACGTCCTCAACAAANCATCAAGTGATTGGATNNTCTCTCGGACTGGTCATTTGTNTGAGGATGATATGCTGAACTCATCTGAAATTTGCTACCCATCTCGCTCTGGAGTGTCTGCCACACTGATAATCACTCATCCATCCTTCGCTACTCCCTAAAATTCTCTTCTAAAACTTCTACCAACCTTCACTTCAGATCAACCCTTGACTGATAACCTTTTACCTCCACTTGTGTCTTCTAAGAGCCACCCTACCACTAACTTAATCACTATTACTTCTGATTTGACTACCAATTGTTATTCTCTTGATCACCTACCACCACACTCATTCTGAGGATTTCTCAATGCCTTACTGATCTCCACTCTTGAGTAGCGTAGTTTCCAACTATATTGTCTCATTACCAAAGTAAAATTCTTCTCCTTAGTAACGTCAAGACCAATTTGAGCAATCCAACTTCACTTCATCATTTTTCTGACCCGAACCATATGTAATCCTTGACTCACTAACCGGCAATTCATACTTAGATCTGCAACCTCCTTGACTCGAGATCACTAGCTTGATCAACATCAAGTCAACTTATGATACATCTCAAACTAGGATTGTCCAGACTGCGCTTTCTCCACCCTTTTGAAAAACCCACTAGTTATAGCATTCAACTATGCTAATGAAATCACTTTAAAGCTTCATTGGATACCCCAATCTTTATATTCTTCAACCAACTCTTACTCAATCCTTATCAAACCACGAACCTGAATCTTCTCTTTATTCAAACCATATGTTAACATTCCTTACCTCTAGATTGACACCATAACTCGAAATCATATCTCAGCTCATCTTCCTTGATCCCTTGACCCACTTACTCTGTTCATCGTCCGCTAATACTCTCTCACTTTAACCTGAAACCGTAGACTAACTTTGTCTCCTTTATCTCTTTCCCCTTTTCTGTGTGCATAAACTCACTTCTAATTTTAAAAGATCACTACACATTGTCAACTCATACTCAGACAAAGACATCACTACCCAAACTACCGACATCTGATTAAGACAACTCTTCATGCATACCTCTTTACTGATAATGGCATGCCCATCATCATCCGCTGCGCTACTCTGATCCTCATATTTCCTTACTCAATCGTTCATTGATAATAACACTTCCTTTATGACAATTGTAACCAGAAAGTTCACCCTCGAATACCTTCTTCAAACTTTTATGGTCTTCCAAAAACCCTGAGGACTCTTCTCTTCCACGATAACCTTGTCGTTCCATTCCCTCAACATTATCTCTACTCCTAGAAAAATGTACATGCTTGAACTCATTCCTGATTTCTAAGACTTAAACTAGAATATTCCAACCTGTCTCCTACTTCTCTTCTGAGATTCTTTAACCTTGTAGTTCTTTCAATGATTATACTGAGTCCAAACATTGCTCCCCTAACCCAACTTCCACCTTCTTCTTGTACTACACAACTTTAACAGGAAACATCCATAAAGATATTACTGACACCGGTTCTCCTTAGACGTCATTCCAAAGTGAGCACCACTTCTCCAAGATATAAAATTCTCATACTTGTTGCAGAACACTAACCAAAACCTTTTTACTAGAAGATCCATCTTCTTTTCTTTGCTTAACTTTGCTAAACTATTTTGACTTCCACAACCCTTTGTCTTCACCTTCAAACTTGACTGACTTCTGTTGCGTGACCTCCTAAAACGGTTTGAAGATGAACAAACCTCCCTTGATAATTACACCTCAAATTTTACAGAAGAATAACATCATCTCTTCTTCACTTGCATTCAACAGACTTCTTGGATTCTTATCGCACTTGCTTTCACCCTTCGCTCAATTGTACTTGACGCACCACCTTCGCTTTCCTTCCCCGCCAAATTAAATTAAAACCTTCAATGCTTGAGATCTCTCACCCCAGCTAATGATCAAACCTTTCTTCTTAATGAACCATTGATCTTGAAACATCCTTCTTGAAAGTTTCTTCACCCCAAGAACATTTCCATTAAACTCTAATATCTTCACCCATCTCTTGGAATCTAAACTCTGGTATTCTAACTCCTTATCTTCGAGGCAAGAATTTGTCTCAAAGTCTCTAACCAATTCTAATAAAAGTATGCAGGTCAAGTTGCCCTTGAACCTGCATTCCTCTACCACCATAGAGCATGGTACACTACCACAAGAGCAAGGACAAGACAAGAATCATTATGGAAAACAATACTGGAACCTTCAAAAACAAGAAAGGAAAATCATCTTTGATATAGAGTCATGAGTGTGCACCCTCACCACTCTTATCAAGATGTTTTCTGTTCTCAATATTTCCAGTTAGATACACAACTTTACTATCTAGACTTGGAGGGAATGGTAGAACATACCATTCCGACTCAACTTTCCATAGGAAAGTCACGACAAACCCGTAACCCGTGGGTTATCCTAGGAACAAACTGCTCTTATACCATTAATGTGACATCCCAAAATATAGCATACACTTATATAATTTAAGACGTCAGCATAAATGATAATAGAAAGCAGTCAAGAGTGTTTAATTAGTTAAATTAGGATTACTATAATCCAGGAAATTTAGAGGAAATTAAAACATGGAAATTCTTAGTATCTCAAAATACAGAAGATTTAAAAGGGCATAAGAAAATTCCTAAAGATCTAGGCAGCTACAGTGTCTTCGTTCTCCTCCAGGGCGTTTTCCACTGAGACCACATTCTCCTCTGCTCACATCCAAAAATGGATGATCATTGCAAAAGAGAGACATACAACACACACAAACAAACAAGGCAAGGGTGATCTAATTATATAAATAAGAAACATACAATAGATTTTTCATGTGATCATATGAAAATGAATAGAAAACAAAGCAGATTTATAAAATACAACCTAAACATGTGAAGTTCTAGACTTGACTCGTCC
>NC_028361.1:5897016-5957070 GCF_000741045.1 Vigna radiata var. radiata | reverse complement strand
AGAGCCAGTTCAGTCCCATACTCATTTAAATCAACCAATCAGTATGACAATGGCAAGAAAACAGATTAGGCTCATCAAAATCAATTACAGAGCCTCAACGAAAGTAGTATAAGACATAACAATTCCAACAGGCACTCCTTTTTCAGAGCACTTCACAGTCACATAAAACAAGCAAATAATCAATAAAACAGATTCACAGCCACATATACTTGTATCAGTTCAAGAATAAATACAAAGAGAATTACATATTTTATATATAATAACTCCTCTTACCTGGAAAAGGGTGAACAGTAAGCTCACTCCACACGCTCCTATAGTGCTCAACAATTAGGGCACAAGGGAGAAACTGCGAATCACCAAATAGGTGATGGAGTTTAGCTCTTTGAGTTGGAAAAATTTTAAAATGATAGAATAAAATTACGCAAGACTCATGGAATAAAAAAAAATGAATTCTAGGGCAAGAACAGAGAAGAGAAAGAGGGAAAATCTACTTACCGTGCGGACTGGGAAATGTTCGGTTGGAATGGAAGATCTCTGCACCAGGAACAATTTGGTAGCAAGAACTCAGAGATTGAACGGTACAATCTTCTGAAACTGTAGAGAGAAGGCAGAAGAAAATTAGGGTTAGGGTTCTGGAGTTTCTAGAGAGAGAAGGAAAATGGGAAAAATGAAGTTTTTGACTTTTGGCTAAGTCCTCCAAAAGCTCTAGTGCCTTGGTCTGATGGGCCTAGCTGCCCTTTCAGAGGCCCAAAGGCCTTATAAGTTATGGGTTCCTTACAATTTTGAAACTAAAATTATGGAAAGAACTTTAGTTGTTACTATTTTGTTATTTTATTATTGAAAAAAGTTGAATTGATAATATTTCATCGTCTGAAAGACTTAAATTCATAACATCTTTTTTCTTTTCCTTCTACTTTTTCACTTTCCAGATAATGTTCAAATTAATGTTAATGAATCTACTTGATTATTATTTTGTTAAATCTCTAAAAAAGTGGTTTTTTATTTGAGTTCCAGTCTGTAAATTACATTAATCTCTCATTATTTTTTCTTTTTCGTGGTTGCGAAAAATTTCTTTAATTCCTTTTAAAAGAATATAGGCTCGTGTACATCAACCTCTTAATTATTTGAAAAATACTATCTATATATCTATAATTATTATATATAAAGAAAATACACCTTTTGGTATCCTTCTTTGTTTTTTTAATTTACCCTCTTAATAATTACTTTTTAAATTTAAATGATTATTTATAATAAAAAAATATTTTTTAATTTTATCATTTTAGTAACTACTTTTTTTTAATTCAAATAATTATTCATTATAAATAAAAATATTATTTACTCTTATTACTTTTTTAAAATTTAAATAATTACTCATAATAAAAAAATTATTTACAATATTTTTTATTTCAATAACTAAAATTTATTTTATATAAATCGATATATTTATAAGTGTTTTATATACTCAAAGATATACTAAACTTATGTCTAGATCAAGATTTATTAGATATTATTCTCTTTGTTATCAGATAACTTATTTTTCATACACACTCAAATTAATTACTGTAGTAAGATAACAAGATTGTAATAGATGATATCATTTATATATAACATGAATAGTGACTATTTACAATATCTGGATGGGCCGACATGTTGAGTTCCATGCCGAGTTCACAAAATTACCTCGTTTAAAGGTTTTCTCAGTATATCTACTTATTTTTAATATCTATGTAATTTGTCATACCATAAGTGAGTCATGGTGTTCTTGGTTCTGTGATGTAGATCTTGGTGTCATCAATCATCTGGGAATTAAGATGTTCTAAACTTGCATATATACACTAGCCATCTGGAACCGAAAAACTTGAATTAATTTCTTGAAATCGATATGTACTAAACATACAAATAGAATGACTATGTAAACTTTTTATTTTTTTTTTAATTTTATCCTTTCTAATTACTATTTTTATTTTAAATGATTTATAGATATTTAAAAATTACGTACACAACACAGTAACATTTTCTATAAAGATAATTGCTGTAAACGTAAAACAGGTTTATTGCGCGCAATTGAGCAAAGTCACAGAATAAAATATAATAGCACATGTTGCCAAAAGTAGTAACGAAACAACTAATAATAGGGAAGAAATATTGCAACACGTGGTCATGCCATAAGTGACATTTACATTTTTATAATCATATTAATTTCTTCTCCCATTACTTCTAAGAGCTTTGTGCAGTAATCAATGGTTGTTTAAGAGAAAAAGCGTCACTCCTTTCTTCCCAGTGATTCTTGGAATCAAGGGGGACTATGACCTCTTTGATAGTCTTGGTTTCTTGACTTCTTCCCCATACAACAAGATACAAACCCAATATGATTAAGAATGCTCCAATAATCCTGCACTTCAAACCAGAAAATAATAAAATTTATGTACTATAAACCATTGTTATTATAATTTCGTAATGTACATCAGAATCTTATGATCCAACACATTGTGGTTATATACCAATATGAATCTCAAATGAATATACGAAACTGGTATCACCCATACAATATACTCGTTCACCAATTCTCATGAGAAAAACAAATTTTTAAATAGAAAGAAATTTGACAGAGGCATTGTAAACCTATCTTACTTATCATTCAACACATCTACTTAATTGTTGAGTCCATGATAGTCCAACTCAAACTTCAGACCCTTTAGCAGACAACATATTTTTCTCCATAAGTTTAAGAAAACAATGAAACTAAATTTACTTGGAGTATCAAAACCTACCCTCCCAAGAAGAATTTTTCACCGAAAATAATAGATGCCATCACAGCTACTAGCAATGTTTGTAAAGGTAGATAAATTGAAGCAAGAACTGGCCCTCCTTTGCCAATAGTCCATATCTGTATTGCTGATGCCAGCCCTGAAGTCACCACTCCCTGATACAATTCAACCTTTTTTGTCATCTCAGATCCCATACATAAAAACAACTCACACCATAAACACCAACAACTAAATGAGGTTTCTTGATGTCAAGGTCACCAATTTTGATCCGTGATTAAGTTCAGAGCAAATTCAAATTAAGCTTGCTACAGTTGTGCCTCGGAAAAAAGAAATTTCAGTTTTCGTGTAGATAGAAACATCAAGTGAATAGACATGCTGATGAAAATGTAAGTAGAGAAATCAGTTTAATTTACAAACCGAAAACAAAACACTGTAGATTTCTGTACTAGAATTGAACTGCCAGGCTTTGGAATCCTTCTCAAAAAAAGCTGCAATTGTCAAAAACTGCACAACACCAAAGAAGCACGTAAATGCAGAAACTGTGAGCGGGGCTGAGTATCTTTTCAGAACAAATGCTTGCATCACAATCCAACCAGACCAACTTAAGGAGTGACTGAAGAGATAGATGCCACCCAAGTTCCAGTTCTTTCCTGGGGTATCCCCCATCATAGACAAGTATTGTTCCTGATTATATCCTAAACGCGGAGAATAAATAACAGGTCCCTTGTAAAGGGTAATGACTGTAGCTCCACCGACAGAAGCAAGGACACCAAGGACCTTAGCCACACCATCAATTCTATTGAAGTGAACGCTCTCATATCTGCACTTCCCTTGTATAAATGAACAAATAAGTTATACTCATGAGCTTAATTCATATACAATGTGATGTAGCAAAACACTTTCCATAAAATTCGACCATTTTTTCACTTTTGACACAGAGGGTTAACAACACATCTTTTATCAAAAATTACAAAATCAGGAGAGAAACTTGTCAAATAAGAAGTGAGACTCAAAAAAAATGTCATTTTGAATGCATTTTACCACAATAGATTAGAGATCGTGTTTCATTTCTTTAGGGGTTAAAGATTGTAGCTTGCCTGAGTAGTGCAGCCATCAGAAAAGTGAGGGCAGGAACTGAATTCTGCATAGTAGCGGCAAACGTAGGTGAAGTTTTCTCCAAACCCAAGAGGTAGAATCCTTCTTTCATTGTTATTCTGCCAGAAACAGAAGTGGGGTTTTAGTAGTTACGCCTAACATGTATGTCTGATTGAAAAATGAATGGCTTCATAAAGGAATAGTACCCAACAAGTCCAAGTAGGAAAAAGTGTACCACACAGTAAGTGGTTATTGATGGCCTATCTTTCCTTGCAGAGAAGAAATCAGGTACACAAATGAAATGAAAGGTTAGATAGCTTAACGGGGGATAGGTAAAGGGTTCCTATAAGAGCTAAACTGCATACTTCTCTGAAAAATACGCGAGTGGACCCAGAAGAACCAAGGCGATGATGTTTCTATAGAGAGCAAATATAAGCTTGCTTACTCCTGTATCAAGTGCAATGCTCACAAATATATGATTTCCTGCATAACAAAATTGCAAAAAGGTTAAGGCTATGTGCAGATTAGCTCGTTCCGGCATCATGTTTCTTAGTCTTTTCTGTATTGTTTGCTGATAGTGATAATTCTTATCCCACTAGAGAAGCAGAATACGATAAGGAGTATGAAGAGTTCAATTTTTTAGGAACAGTTTGACCAGAGAAACAGGGAAGAGAGGGAAGGGATCTGTGGAAGATAGATCGATCTAACTTGTGGACAATCAAAAGAAAAAATAAGGTTTAAACTTATTTTTGGTTCCCAAGTGATGAGCCGATGTTCAGTTTAGTCCCCTTTTAAAAATGTAAACATTTGGTTCCTAAGTTATAAAAAATGTATTAAATGAATCCTTTTTTGATGTTCATGATCAAAGTACAAAGAACAATCTAAAGTGCTGTTATTATTAAGAAACAAATCAAAGCAATCTAAAGATGTAGCAGTTGTTAAGAAACAACCAAAAACAATATTTCAAGTCAAAAAATGACTCATTTGATACATTTTTTATAACTTAGGATCAAAGATTTATATTTTAAAAAACGGGGACTAAACTGAACATCCCTTATAACTTAGGGACCAAAAAATAAATGCAAATAAATCCCATTTTCTTTAATATATAATTACATCTAGAATCAGATCACTTGCTTGCATGCCATTGTTAATCACTCTTTGCTCTCTGATTTGATTCTATCCAAAAATATCATCTTTAATAAAGACTAGATCTCCATTTTAGTCCATATATAAGCATGTCTTATCTTGTATACTTTTATATAAAAAATAAGAAAAATAAAAAACGTTGACTTTTAATTCATCTTCCTTACTTTTCTCTCTCATCCACACAAAGTTGATATTAAATTTGGTTTTAAGCATTAATTTATCTTCATGGAAGTTTGTTATTTGACTGGTGGTGTTTTGTGTGATGACTTCCTTTATTTGCTTTAACATTTGAATAACTAAATAATTGATATGATTTTAGTTAAAATCACGTTGATTTGTAAAGTAAAAAATTAGGTATAAAAATTCATATCATATTTATTTTATTTTATTATATTTTTAGATTGGATTTTTCTCTAAATTTTCACAAGTATAATAATATATGAAAGAATTGATAATTGACTTATTTTTAGAGATGATGATTCAACATTCGAAGATGATAAAATTGGAGAGGTTTGTGAAGATGATAAAATTAAAGAGATCTTGAATGAATTTTTGTATGAAGACTAAAATATCAATGACTCAATCCTTTAAAAAAATAAATTGTTTAAGAGCGAATGCTTACTTGAATCATATGTACTTTGTGTCAAGAATTACTTATTCTTAAATTAATCAATAAGCCCACAATAATTTCAATAAACTAAATGGATAATAAATTTCAATAATTTAAAAATCTAATATAAAATCCACCCTAAAGGAATTATTCTTCTTCTTTGTTTGATCTTTAAGTATTATAATTCCTTTACTTTTTTTTTCTTTCATAGCTCCAACAATTTGTTTATCATTGTTTTTTCTTCCTCTCTTTGTTCTTAAGTAGTTTTAACTTCTTTGAAACTGAACCATAGGAGACAACATCCTTTAAAAAAAAAATCATCAAATGTTCAGTCAATATTAGAAATATCAGCAAAGAAGAATACAATATTGACAAGAGGAAATTGAAATAATACAACAAAGACAATTGGCATAAGAGACTTTAACCATTCTTACATGAAAATTTTTCGAAATCTCAACCTAAAATTTTTATAAACAAATTATTATTTTTTATTTAATGAACTTTGATAATATTAAGATTAAATCAAATATTTTAGTTATCTAAGTTCAAACATAAAATATTTGATTATTTATTAGTTATCATCTAACACAAAACACAAATGACTGTTTTAGTACATTTGTTCAAAAAGATTCTCACTTTGAAGGTATATGGATCTTTGTTATTTTAACACCATACAAGTTTTCTTAGCATTCTGATGAATATAATTTTTTTGAATAACTTTGAATGGGTGTCTCATCTTAATACATTCCCCCTTGGAATGAGAAGCGAACCGGATTTTTTGGCTATAAAAACATGATAAACAAAAGTTAATGACAACATTGCTAAAATGATTTTGAAACTAAATCACCGGGATAAGAATCAGAAGCATACGTGTAAGTGTTGATGAGTATTCCTTTGTTTGAGCTCGATCCTCATATAATCAAGTCCTCCAATATTCAAAGTCAAAGTAATGGCTGATAATGTTTTATGAATGATTTATAATTAAAATATGAAACACCAGTTAATTTAAATGAAGTACTTGAACACATGAAAATGATTTTTTTTTTTGTTAAGAGAATGCTACTCCAACATAATTGTTTCTTCTTCAAAATTTTAATTACAAATAATTACTCATAAATTATTTTTTTAAATGAAAATCATTTAATAACTCTATGGTAATTAGAAGTGATAAATTTACCGTATAATTCATAATATTTTCTAATCGATTTCAAATATAATTGTTTTAAAAGAAAAGATATATACTGATGGAGTGAATTGTAGAGATTTATGTTCAGTAAAGTTGAAACTTATATTTTTATAACTTTTTTTGGAATGAAAAAGATAGTATTATACACTCATTAAACTAATATTATTTACTTAATTAAATAATAGCATTGAAAAAATGTCATACTTTTCTCCTCCTGCCCTTCTCTTTCCAAAATGAAAGAAAGGAAGATACCAAAATTAGTTCAAAGGATAGCTTAAAAATGAAAACTTAAACGTCAGTGGTAAAATTAGTTCACGAAATAGGTGGAAGTTGTAAAATAGTAAATAAGAATACGATTAATTATTAAATTAAATTTTAATATCAGATAATTTCATATTTTTAATAAGTATACTCTTTATTTTTACTTTATTAACAAAATGTATAGCACATGTATTGTATAATTAAATTTTAAGTGATATTTTTGTAACAATTGTTTTTTATTACAATTTGAAATGTTATAAATTCATAATACAGAAATAAATATATTATAAAAATGAAATAGCCGAATAATTAAATTATAATGAAACTAATAGTAATAAAAAAGTGACATTAAATTAATAATTAAAAAATAGTATAACGGTGCTATAGTTAGAATTAAGGTTTGTAGATTGAAATTTTCAATTCTTATTTAATATGGAATATCGTAAAATATAAATTTTATTTGAGTAAACTATTTTAAAAACTAATATAATAATTTATTAAAAATTATTGAAAGAATACATTATTACAAACAAATAAAACAGTTTTATAAAAATTTTACAAAATAGATAAAGATGAAAACTAACACCAAATTCACCATCGTTTCTAAAAGAGAAAATGGAATAAAAGTTATTTTCACTGGTTTTTCAGCCATAGAAGACCTAAACGGTGGAGTGTGCAAGTGAAGAGGTGGGCGAACGTTGAATGTTTAGGCGAGAGAGAGGAAGAGGAGAGATCAGCTGAATTGCGCTTGCAAGCGATGAGGAAGCGGGATTTGGCAATTCTTATGCTCTCCGCTTTCGCAATTTTCTTCACTCTTCAGGTTCCATTTACTTTTCCCCTGTTATCCAACTTTCTGTCACTCTAAAACCCTAATTTGGTCATTCATTATCATTCGATCCAATTTCACTTTTGTTTCTTAAATTAATCGCTGTTTAGCAAGATGGCGGTATTTCGTTCAAAGAGGCGTGGATGCACCTAACCGATGAGTATCCAATCAAATACGAGGCCGAACGTCTTCCGCCGCCTCTCGTCGCCGATCTCAACGGAGACGGTAAGAAGGAAGTTCTTGTAGCTACTAACGACGCCAAAATTCAGGTAGGTTTGATTTAGAACCTGTTTCCACTTCTTTATTGCTCTTAATTTTCGTTCAATTGCAATTTTTCATGCTTGTTTTTCACATCCTTCTCATTTCCAGGGTCAATGTGCGAGTGTATAGCACAAAAAAATGTCTAGTCTTTACTTGATTGTTGGTTTTGCTTGGTAATATAGCTTTGTTCTGACTGGTCCACTACTTTTGGTAACTGGGTTGTGTGATTGTGGTGGGGGTCTCAGGTTTTGGAGCCCCATAGTAGACGTGTCGATGAAGGATTCAGTGAGGCGCGTGTGTTGGCCGAGGTGTCTCTGTTGCCCGACAAAGTACGTGTCATGTCTGGGAGACGGCCTGTTGCTATGGCCACCGGCACTATTGACCGGTATAAAATTGGACAGCCGCAGAAACAGGTTTTGGTTGTAGTAACGTCAGGTTGGTCTGTAATGTGTTTTGATTCCAACCTCCAAAAGTTGTGGGAAAATAATTTACAGGTACGATCTTTTAGCTGTGCTGTGGTATCGTTATTACACCATGTTGGGTTTTACTAATTCCTCTAGTGGTTGTTATAGGAAGATTTTCCTCATAATGCTCACCATAGGGAAGTTGCTATCTCTATAAGCAATTATACTCTAAAGCATGGAGATACAGGATTGATAATTGTTGGTGGCAGGATGGAAATGCAGCCACATGTATGTCTCGCTTTACTTATTGTTTCGTGGTTCATTAGTATATTTTCCCACTAGACCCCTTTCCGTGTTCTAATAGCAAAACTTGCCATATATTGTGGATGATGTTTATCATCCTTTTTATAAAGTAAAGACCATTAGCAGCGTATGAATGACACTTGGTTGTGGCCATCTCGTTTTCTTTTATACTCTGCAAAGTCAAATTTGAAAGTTCCTCTGCAATTCTGTTTGATGGTGTATGCTAATAATGTATGTTTTGCATTACTTCATGGATTTCAGAATTTCTAATGTATGTTTAGAATTATTACTATTTAGTATTATCTTTCTAATCCAAACTTGTTTCTTTGCTAAAATTGGTAACTTGGTCCTTTTGCTGCTAATATTTTAATCAATTGTTTCAATCTAGCTATGTTGACTGTTTTCTACTTTTTAGATTTTCATGGATCCTTTTGAAAAAATGGGAATGGGAGCCAGATTTAATGAGCAACAACGAAGAAGTACTACTGAAAAGGAGGTAAAGTCAGGTTGCTAGTGGGTGCTAAATTTTTTTTGCCTGTTTTGTTTACCACCTTGTAGCATACTAAATTATACCTGCGAAAAACACCGATGTAGTTGTAGTGCTTAAAATTTCACTAAGGCTTGGTATAATTAGGTCAATAAACTCGGCATTTTGCAGCTAGTTGCCTAAGAATCTTGACCTTAACGATCAGGCTGCTAAATAAATAGGAGACTGTTTTAAATGTATGTTTGTATAAACTTCTTCAAAAGTTCTTAGAGAAAAAAATGAGGAAAACTGAACAAACTTTTCCGTAAGTTAAAATTAGTTTATACATAATAAGTTTTTGGATAAGCTAATACGAAAGTGTTTCTACAAATATCATACCTTGCTAGTTCATTTCAATTTCCATTCTTGTCTTCTCTTATAGGTTACTTACAGAGGAGGTTTTCTTTAAATTCCTTTTTTTCTGAAAAATGTGTCAGGTAGATGTTAGTTCTCTTCTTATCCTTACGTGGTGGAAGAATTTGACTTTTTATTCTGATACTTGCCCTGGGTAGGCTTCTGAAAACTCTGGAACTGTGGATTTACGCCATTTTGCATTTTATGCATTTGCTGGTCGATCTGGTGCTGTAAAATGGAGCAGAAAAAATGAGGTGCTGTACTCTATTCTTTGGTCTTCAGTATGTTCTATCGTTTGGGTGTTGTCATCATGCTAACTTTAAACTAAAATTTCATTTGTAATAATGCATTTTTGTTTCTTTTACTGTCTCTGTTTGAACGATAGACTTTTCTATCTTTAAATTCAGTAAGTGCACTTTATCTATTCTACCTCGTTTGTTTTATCTTTCGAAGTTTATCTAGGTGGTTGCAATTCAGGAGAAAACACGAAAACTGAAGAAAATGTATGATTTATGTAAAAATATACTGAACATATTGAGCTATATTTTGTTGTCAATAGACTATACCCTTGAAGAAGGATGCTAACGGTATGCTGTTAGCATATGCACTAGTGTTTTAATCCACTGGTGCCTGTTATATAGTTTGCCGAAAAATACCCATGAAGGAAATGAAACCACCTCCCAACAAGCATCAAAGTTAGTCCTGTCACGTCTGCTTTTGGCACCAGATATTAGATGTTTTATAACCAAGGGAATCGATGCATGGTCAAGTCTTATTGAATTGTGTGATTGATGCTAATCTGATATTTAACAATAACTACAACAAAACCTTGGCTACATGGATAAACCAACGTTAGTGACTAATGTAGCATCTATTTTGTTGAAATCTAGTGTAATGTTATCCTTTAGTCTAATTGCTGCTATTGTTGTTTCATTTAGAACATTGAAGTGCATTCTTCAGATGCTTCACAATTACTTCCACAGCATAACTACAAGCTTGATGTTCATGCTCTGAATGCCCGTCAACCTGGAGAGGTACATGCATTTTAGCTATTCAATTAAAGCGTGCGTCTACGTGTAAGCTAGATTAGTGAAATGTAATAATGGTATACAAGATTATTATTCTTTAGGGCCTTTCAGCAATCATCTGGCCAGATTTGGGGGAAAGCAATGAAACCGTTATTTTTCTTTTTGAATTACATTGACTACAATCACTATGTCCTTTTAGTTCAGTTTAAATGTTACCTGTAAGTGTTAAGAAGTAATCCAAAGTAATTACTTTTTTCATTATTTTCCTTTTCTCGTTAATCCCCTAAAAGTCAAAGTTCCAGGCAAAGGATATGTAATACCATCCCTTCTCGCTCCATTCTATTCGATTGCAATAAGCTAAACAATTCAAACATAAATGTTTAAACGTGTCTCTGTGCTTATTGTCAGCATATTCCTAGAAAATAAAGTGTGCTCCTTGTCATATATTCATGTTATCCACCTTTTCTCTTACAATTATCAACCATTAAGATAAATATTTGCTTACTTGTATGAGCTTTTCCAGAAGAACTCCCGTCATCAATCCCTCCATTATGTGTGGAAACACTGACATATGCATATTAGTGCAGTATTTTTGTTTAAATTATGTAATTGAGAAATCTTTTTGTTTTTTAATTCCCCTAAAATTTGCTTCCTGTGACATGTGAGATTCTAGTTTGAATGCAGGGAATTCAGAGAATCAATCTTGGGAGTCATGCCTCATCGCTGGGTACCTTATATTTCACATTCTTTGTTAGCCTTTTATAACTTTTAATATCAAATACTATCCATACTTTACATTATATGAACGTGTTTATCAGGCTAGGAGAGAAGATACTTTGTTGAAGCTTGCCCACTTCAGACGGCACAAGAGAAAATCATTGAAGAAAACTCCTGGAAAGTCGATGAGTTATCCTTTTCACAAGCCTGAGGAAAACCATCCTCCAGGGAAGGACACAACCAAAAAAATTTCAAACATAATTGGAAAGGCAGCAAATTATGCTGGTTCAGCAAAATCTAAGAAGGTTATACACTAACCATGTCATGCAACTGCTAACAAAGCTGGTTATAGTTGATAATTTGTATTGGAAATCATTCAATTGTATTGACAGAATGATAATTACTTTCTATATGACTATAATTTGACAACTCTAAATTCATCCAGTAATAGAAACGCCTTGTTTACTTGGTAGCTGTTGCATATCCAATTTTTATTTTATGATTTAAACTTAATTTGGTATTCATTTGCATCATCTATTAGTTATTTAGGTGCAAAGGTCTGAGTAGTAGTAGATCACTACTGTAGTGAAACATAGCATGTCTAAAATAGATATTCTTGAATAAGGGTTTGCTATGTTGAAGTAATCTCTTTGCGTCATATTATTTTAGTTTTCGTGCTATTGCCTAACATGTGATTGGTTTTCTAACAAATAAAATTGACATGTTATGACACTCTGAGAAAATAAACTTTTTGATAGAAAAGGGTAAAGAATTTGCAGTCATGATGTTTCTCTCTTTGAATGCAGCACCTTCCCTATGTTCCCACCATAACCAACTACACTCAGGTTTGGTGGGTTCCTAATGTTGTTGTGGCTCATCAGAAGGAGGGAATAGAAGCACTTCATCTAGCATCTGGTCGAACAATATGCAAGGTAAACTTAAATCCTTTAGTCAACTTGAATTTGTTGCTATGCCATGCATTTCTTGATTAGGTTACAATACAATTTTATCCAAATAATATAGAGGCCAAGGCCACTGAAGGCTGCAAGTATTTGTAAAGCTGAATATTCTGATACTATTTTCAGCTTATGGAGCACATTGATTCTTTGATCAAAATACATCCTTCAGATAATTCGTAAGCATTTTCATGTCTAATGGAATGATACCTTTGTTTATTTCAGCTTCATCTTCAGGAAGGTGGCCTGCATGCTGATATTAATGGTGATGGAGTTCTAGATCATGTGCAGGTTTATGTCTTTAACCCATTCTTATTCAAAAATCGAGCTAGACCATATTAATTTAGCCTGATAGCAAATAGGGGATGTTATTCTGCCTGACGTCTGAAATATTCACTTATCAGGCTGTTGGAGGAAATGGTGCCGAGCAGACTGTAGCCAGTGGATCTATGGAAGTGCTACGTCCTTGTTGGGCTGTAGCAACATCTGGTGTACCAGTACGGGAACAACTCTTCAACGTATCCATTTGTCATTATACCCATTTTAACTTATTCCAACATGGAGAACTTTATAGAAGCTACGGTCAAGGTTCAGATAGTGCCTCTTTAGAGGTAGCAACACCTATTCTAATTCCTCGAAGTGACGGTCATAGGCATAGGAAGGGAAGCCATGGCGATGTTATCTTCTTGACAAATCGTGGAGAGGTACAACATTTGTTCAATTGTTTGTTGAGCACCAATACTATCAATGGTTTTATTTATCTTTGTTTCTATTCACGAATAATTTATATGTGGGTTTTTGAGATATATATCATTATTGGGAGTTACTTCTCTAAACGAAATGATTACTGAATCTTTTGAAATACGAAATTTATAGATTAAATTGGATGCGACCTTTTGAAATAAAGAGTTTTTGAAATGCGGGAGAAGCTTTGTCTAGCGCTTGGATAGTTTCCAATATAACTTGCAATTTTATTGACACTAATATTGGTGGCCTGGAAAAATTGTTTCTTGCAGATTACATCATACTCCCCTGGTTTGCATGGTCATGATGCTATTTGGCAGTGGCAACAATCAACTGGTGTTACATGGTCAAATCTACCTTCCCCATCAGGAATGATGGAAGGTGGTCTGGTGGTTCCCACACTAAAGCCTCTTCCCTTGCGGTTGCATGATAATCAGGAAATGATCCTTGCAGCTGGGGAACAGGAAGCCGTGATAATGTCACCAGGAGGAAGTATATTGGCTACAATTGAATTACCGGGCCCACCAACACACGTTTTGATCTGTGAGGACTTTTCAAATGATGGGCTCACTGACCTTATTCTTGTCACCTCTAATGGACTGTACGGCTTTGTTCAGACCAGGCAACCGGGTGCTCTCTTCTTCAGCATGCTAGTTGGTTGTCTCATAGTCGTGATGGGGGTTATATTTGTCACCCAGCACTTGAATTCCACAAAGGGGAAGCCTCGTCCCTCATCCGTTCCTCGGTGAAGAGCTGGAACTGAAATTTAATACCAGCCCAACTTGACACTAAAAGAAACAGTGAAGTGTGCGCAACCAGTCAAGAGCATTCAAAACGCGTGGAGCTTGAGTAAATCTCTATAACAGGTGATGAACGGTTCTAGACTGTTGATTGTAAAATTTGGACAGAATGTAGGAAGTTTGATGTTATAATATTATAAGGAAACTTATACTGTCCGCTTCCTGGAATTTTGACCTGTCGTTTAGGAAGCTATACTGTACACAGTGGTAACTTGTTCACAGAGTTGATGCACTAGAGAAACTCACCGGACGGTCTTTCTAATTCTTCCCAAGGATTTTGTTGCTTAAGGGAGGTATTTAACTCACCGTACCAAAATTGTTCTTCATTTTTACTAAGGATCAATTCAGCTGATAATAATGCTTTTTTATCCACAGCTTCGAGAGAGAGAGAAAAAGAATGGTAGTGATAGCTCTTCTTTAGTTATTGTCAGTAAACGAACATGGTTTACCCTGTCGAAAGCAAGAAAAGGGTTAGAAATATAAATCAGTTTCTATTATCCACCTCATTCATACTTTTCTGCGCAGCTATTTTCATGTGCGTATCATAAAATTTAATAATTTATTTCAAAGAAGCCTGTTTCCCAAGTTTCTTTTTTTTACTTTGGTTTTGTTTTAAGATGGAATTGAAGAGAAATAAAAGTTCAAGTAAGATGGTTTGAATTGAGGAAAAAGGATAAAAAATTAAGAAAATGAAAAAAAGTTTATGAAAATTAGCGAGTTAGTGAATGATCTGATGGTTTGATAAATTAAAAAATGTTTTAATTAATAAAATTAAATGAGTAATATTTTATCTATCATAAAAATAATTTAAAATAAAATATAATTAACGTGAATTACGTTAAAATGTTAATTGTTATTTAAAATTAAAAAATCAAAATAAAAATTATATTTAATCATTTAGATAGTTTTATTTTCAGTAACTTTTTTTCAAATAGGTTTTCTATTTTTTTTATCTCAATCAGATTTTTATTTTTTAAAAATTGAAACAATTAGGTGGTTTTTTTGAATTTTAATTTATTTTTATTTCTTTTAAATAAAAGAATTTGTTACTGTCAAGTTGACATTATGTCATATAGTGATACTGACCTGCAATTTATTACATTTGTATTAATTTGGTTCTATATTTTTATTTTTTTATCAATTTAGTTTCTATATTTTTATTTTTTATTAATTTAGCTCCTGTATTTTTATTTTGTTTCATTTAGTTTTTTAATTTTTTTTTTTAAAATTAAACAATTATGTTTCTCTCAAAATTTGAACTAAATTTAAATTGTATATATCTTACAAAAAAATTTATACAAATTCATATTTTTTTTTTACTCAAAAGTAAAAATATTACAAACTAATATATGACACATTTTTATTTATGAAATACTAACGAAAATAACTTATTCGAATTAAATTTTTCAAAACAAAAGTTAAATTGAGATAAATAAAAATAAAGAAACTTATTTAAATTTTTCACAAAATTAATCAACAAATGAAACATTTAGCTTAAATAATATAAATGAGCAAACTATAAAAGTTAGCATGTTCCGTAAAAAAATAGTTTTAGTACTTCCTTAACGATTCATAAAAAATTTATAGAATTAAATATATAAAGATTTGGAATACTTTAACAAATTTAAAGATAAAAATTTAGAAAATGCACATACTTTTAATTCATTTAGCTAAATCTTTTAAAATTATTCACATGTCAACTTTCTTGAATATCTTTCAAGCAAAAAAATTATATTTAATTTAAACTTTTAACCAATTAATTTTTAGAGCAAAACTATATTTAATATATCAACAATGTAAAAATATAAACAGTACTTATAGAATAGTATTTAAATTTCTAAATTAAAATATTTTTTTAATTTTAAAAAAATTAGGACTAAATTAAGAAAAGTTAAAATTAAAGAAATCAAATTATCAGGACAGGTGTCATTGTATTTGTTTCAATTTTGTCTCCATATTTTTATTTTGTCTATCATTTTCACACGACTTGACAAAATGTCAGCTTGACACATGAAAACACGTGTCACCTTTTTTAATGGTGTTATTATGGAACTAATACTAATAACAAGAATCTAATTGTTTCAATTTTTAAAAAATTCAGACCCAATTGAGATAAAAAAAAATGAAAAACTTATTTGAAAAAAGTTAGGGAAAACAAAAACTATCTAAATAATTAAACCAAAAAGTTATATTAAAATAAGATAGATAAAATAAAGTTTAAATGAATTGTAATTTATTACTTTAAATAAAATTACTTAATAATTTCTATACTAGAATTACTATTATTATGATTATTAGCACTGTAATTAACATTATTATTATTCGTATTAATAATAATAATAATAATAATATTACTATTATTATTATTAACTTATTATTCTGCACAATCCATGTTTATCTCTGTATCCATCAACCTCTGTTATGAGAAAAAAATATTTTAATGCCACGCAAATGCAGAATGAATTAAACGAGGTTTAAAATGCAAAATATCATTCCTACATCGTGGTTTTCTTCAGTAGAAGACAATTGAAATAAAAATTTATAAAAAAATATTAATGATTTGATGGATATGATAGATAAAAGAATATTTTAATAAATTAAATTAATACAAAAATAAAATAAAATTAGTTAAAATTAATTTAAAATAAAATATAATTATTTGTATCTCAATAAAAAAAATTAATAAATAAAATTACTTTGAAAAAAAATGACATTGGTTAAAAATAATTTTAATTGATATGCATGCATGTTGTAACATCCTATTTTAAATAGTAACATTATCACATCAGTAATAAAATAGAATAATTAATGTATTATGGATTGGCGGTCGACCGGTTAGGAGTTGGGTGACAAGGCGAAAAAGGCGAAGAAGTCCAGTCGCAAGATTGAACAATGAATGAACGTTAAAAGGAGCATTAAAAGATAATTAATCGCTTTAATAGCCGAGTATTATGTAAAGAGAAACAGAAGATATAGAATTTATGAGCAATTAATGCTAGCTGTTGGGAATAATGCCTATAAATATAGTGCTAATGACCAGGTAAAGGAATCTTTTTTCCTAATCACAATCACGTTGACCTAATCACAATCACGTTGACCTTTTTGAGACCTGACTTGAGCATCAGAGTATTTCCTGCAGTTCCTGCAGGTCACAACGGTTCGGTGTTACAAAGGAAATCCTTGGTTGGCGTTGGAAGATCGACGGATTAAAGGAAAGCTTGGAGTGTTTTCAGTCTCAAATCCTATAGCAGAAACAATTAACAAGATAGAGATATAAAATTTCATTACAATCATATGATATAATTATAAAAAAACAAACTTCATGTACAAAGTACTAGACTCAAAACTATGCACTAGAATGATACTCCAAACAACTAAAGGAAAATGTAACGCTACAGGTATATGCATTTGGACCATCTCCACCTAACGCTTGCTCCAGAATCACATCATCTCCCTCTGTTCACACTCACCAGATGATCATAGCCAACATGCAGACAAGCAATAACACCCAAGTACAAAAGAAAATAAACAAGGTAAACTAGTGTTACAAGACAAATCATAATACATATGACCATTTCATACGAAGTCATATTTCACAAATTCAAACCAAACATCTTAATCATGCCAAAGACCTAGACTTAACTATTCGAATTTAGTATGAATGTCGGGCTATGGTGGGTCATACACTTATGGTGGCCTCTACTGCTCTGTAGAGCCATTGCCAAAGAATTTCACGCTACCACACTCACAAGGTTAGTCTATACCGCGTCTTACGCCATACTGAAAGCACTTAGACTAAGACCTCCTACTACTCTCACCATATGTATCAATCCTCTCTAATTGAAAATAAATAATCATTAGAGTATCAAGATAACCCCAAGACCGAGCTCACTACATTCATACCAATAATACTTTGATACAACCATTAAGAATTTTCCTTAGAACTCTTACACACCTCATTCCATTCAAACATATATTCCAAACCTTACCACAAACCATTATAAAAGAAAGGATTCAAAAACACCAAAGAACTCAAACCCACTCACCCAACGAACAACCTTTGCTCGCCCAACGAGAGGCAAAATAGCAAGCCTCCCAAGCAACTAAACAACTTAAATACTCGCCCAACGATATCCATAAATAGCAAGCTCCCCAAGCTGAGCGAGCTGGCTCACTCAACCTTTGGAACTCATTGCCAAAACTCTGCTAAACTCATCCAATGAACCCATTTTGCTCGCCCAGTCTCACTGCATAAATCTACAACGCTAAAACTACATCGTAAACCACCCATGACTTATTCTAATCATTTTTACCAACTTCTAACACTCATAGATTAGATTCTAACCTATTATAGACTTAAACCAAGGTGTATAATTCAAATTATACTAGCTTTTCACTATTATGCAACAAGATTTCAACTTAAAACAACTAAATCCTCACCTCAAAGACCAAAATTGAATTCTATAAATTTTAACTCATTTTTATGTAACTTACTCTAACAAGTTAAAAATAACTTACCAACACCCTCTAAAATTATCATTTTAACACAGATCCTATGATTCAAAAACTCACTTGT
The DNA here is from genome assembly GCF_000741045.1 of Vigna radiata var. radiata. Taxonomy (NCBI): domain Eukaryota; kingdom Viridiplantae; phylum Streptophyta; class Magnoliopsida; order Fabales; family Fabaceae; genus Vigna; species Vigna radiata. The sequence continues at coordinate 5,938,506 of NC_028361.1, read as the reverse complement.
CCAAACCCCTAAAAATAAACTTGAAAACCAACCAATGCACCACCAAAATACTATTACCTCTTTCTAAAACAAATTTAAGCTAATTAACACCTATAACAAGTCACAATTCACATTTAAACAGACTCTAAAACTGAATTTAATCTAGTTCACCCTTAGCTCAAAAACTCACTTACCAAAACCCCCTTTTTGAAGACAAAATGAGTAAGAATGCTACTTATATTTTGTTTCCTCTATGTTATATCAATTTCATACCATCAACTTTCACAACATCAATCAAACACAACACAATAATCACCTTTAACCAGATTCATATAACCACTTTCATTCAATTACACATGCATATTAATATAAACACACAATTCAAACATCAAAATTAACATACATTCAACTTTCATACTATTATAACTACCAAAACATACTTTGCAACTTAAATTAAAAGAAAATACTAGCATCCCTTACCTCAAAGAGAATGACTACAATTTTAAGATCACCCAGTAGTTGCTTCAAACACAAGAAACCCTAAAGACGCCTACAAATGACTGAATTGTGATCAGAGTGAGTCCACAAGTACTCAGATTAACAAAGAGCCAGGAATAGAAGACCAATGACACATGCATAGGAATTCTTAAGCATGATCATGATAAAAAAACTAAAAGAAAAAATGGATAGAAACATACTTCCTCTAAAACACAAATTGATCGAATAAAAATATAAATTATTTTGTTATGATATCCTAGATACGTTTTAGTCGTCAAATAAATAATTAAATAATTAGATTTATTAGAGAGAAGGTAAAAAAAAACTAAAAACAAGTTTTAAAAAAATAATTTATATTTTAAATAATAAGACGAGTTTAAAAAATTTTATATTATTAAATTATTTAAAAATTAAAATATCCAATTTTATTAGGCATCTATTAATTCTAATTCTCAAATTTCTAAATTCTTACGCATGCTATTCTCCTGTACAAATAATCTATGCAATTTGAATGCAAATAGTGTGAAGTAAAATTTTAATAAAGAAAGAAAAAATGGATAATTTGGAATGTGAATAATTGACTTTTACTGTATATCGAGTGGATGCACATTCATAACTTGGCTCTTTTTCTTCTTTCGCAAATAATTATAAATGACTGAAGATAAACAGAAACGCCTCTCTCATCAGTATTCATAAACAATAAATTTGTAAAATCAAACTTAGTCTGATTTCTATTGAACTTATCATGTCATTTTATTTCAAAATTCAATTAAGTTATGAAATAACTGATCGTTTTATATAAAAGTTCCTTGAACACATTTATTAAGGTCTGATTTTTAACACGTATAAACATGCATTTGTAAAAGATAAAATCCATTTAAATAATATTTATTTTAGAATGCATCTTACCTACTTAAAATTTATGAATGAATAAAATGATATTTTAGGATAAAATGACACTTTTACAACAATGAGTCTTCTACTTTAACTTTTTTTTAGGATTTTTTTTTCTTGATTTTAGAATTGTTAATGAAACCACAAAAGTTTAAAATATGAAAAATTTAAAGACGGTTAATTAATAGACCTTAGACAGATTTTTTCCACAACTAATATTACCGAAATATTATAATATTAAGATATTATAGCCATAGTTTCAAACTTACTTATCAGCTCTATAATAAAAAGAATTTCAGATTATTCATCAATTAGCTAAACTCTACCTATAGTAGGACTAGGGCTTCAAGTTACTATTTTATTTAAATTTAATTGATTTTTAAAATTTAACTATTTCTTTTTAAAATTTAAATATTTTTTAAAATTAAATAAATAAAATCATTTAATAAAATAAAGAAAATATCTATAATTAAATTATAAAAGTTATTTATATTTATTTTAATAATCATAATTTTATTAGTTTTTGGTGTTACAAAAAGATAAAGACACACTTACGTAGTATATGAGTTTTAAAATATTTAGTATATTTGATTTTGATTGAATAGTTTTTGAAAAAGATTTGGGTAGCATTGATCTGAAAAGAAATGATGTAGACTATAACTAATTAGATTGGAGTTGTTTGTTATGTAGTATTTGTAGGTGTGCATGATTATGCATACTGAAAGACAAAGACAAGTATTATAGTTATTTGTCTCCTTTCGCTTTATGTTTATTTATGATTCTGATTTTATTATTTACTGTCAGTTTTGTTGAGAGAAAGCTGACTACTGAGCCAAACTTCAGTTGATCAGCCAAAAGTAGACATCTTCCTCCTTCCATTCTTCATCCACTCATGTCTTATTCTCATTTTAACTTCTTATCTTTTCACTCTCAAAAACAATATTTATGTGCCAAAAACTATTCTTTCTACTAATTTCCAATTCTTCCTCATTTTAATTCTATCACTCGGTGGCATATAATATGAGAAACGATTACCTAAATTTTTTACATTTATTTGATATTATCATTACTTATTTTTCATTCTTGTTTTTTTTTTGAAAAATTACAAAATTTTACACTTTTTAGACCATTTTATCCTTCTAATATATATCAAATGAATGTAAAAATGTGTCATAGTATTATCACTCTATAAATATACTTACGCTCTGTTCTCTTGAGCTGATTTTACTATTCAAGAGAGAGTGAGAGCGCGGATTTGCGGGATGAAGCGTGTTCGCTTTAAGGTAAATACGACGATGGAAAGGCGCGGATTTGCGGGATGGAAGTATTTTTCGTCACCCGCTGAATTGAAGAGATTTGCGAGGATTTTCATACAATGTCTGATTTATCCTTTACTTATTTTATAATTCCAACTCCATCACTTTCATATTTGGTTCCAAAGTAAACACGACAAGTTGCTCCCGTTCTACTTCCCCTGCTTGAATGCGAAGTTAATAGCCATCAGACGCTAACGCGTAGATCCCTGCACCCTCCTGAACACCGTGGAGTCAGCATCCAGGAGCTCCATCAGTGGGTCGTCCATCATCACCACCGCACCGAACAACGTCAAGGACTTGTCCGTGGTGGGTGCTGTCGCAATCTGCACCGCGGTCTGATTGCGACCGCCAACAACGTTATGGAAGAAGAAGTGGAGGTGGTTGAGCTTCTACGCTGGTAGATGCCTAAGGAGGAAGGAGGAATGCTTTGCACGAAATAGTGCAATTTATCGGTGGTGACAGACGAGAGAAAGAATAAAGTAATGACCTTTGTTGTTCACAAGCTCTGCCCATAATCCACCAGCATGATTGATTTCCTGCAAAATCAAAATTTAGATACTTTATAACTATTTCACCATAAAAAGATACCCATTTCAGTATTATATAACAGGCACAGGAAACTCAATATATAGAAATTTGAATAACCTCAAAACAAATATTAGCCTTTGGAAACTGCAACAAGCTTTTGAAAAAATCATAGCTTTTTCTGATCTTTTACATGTATCATAATATATATATATATATATATATATATATATATATATATATATATATGCTAACACAATTTGATTCTTTGATTTTTTTCTTTTTGCCAAATAAAAATATTCACTAGTGCAAAAACGTTGTTTAACGTCACCCCTTAGACGTCCGTTTCGTGAAAATCCGACATCTACTAATGCGTGGTGGCATTATTGTAAATAAATTGGAAAACTAGACATCAGTTTCGATGTCAGACAACGTCTATGACATCATAGACGTCGGACCTGCCACAAACTGACGTCCAATTGCCTGAGGTATGTGATAAGACAGTCCATTGACGTCGGCGTTTTCAGGGGACCGACGTCTACTACGTTGCAATTAATGCTATACAAAAATCCCAGGTGTTTAGACGTCGGCTGGAAAGGGCACCGACGTCTACGTCACTGACATGAAAATCAAACGTCAACCGGTTCAGCTTTAGACGTCGAATAGACGTCGGATCCCGTGAAAAAGCAACGTCGATTGGGCTACAATTAATGTTGTTCACCTAATACCCAGGCAATTAGACGTCACGTAGTCAAACGCCGACGTCTAAGGCCTGTATGGAAGGCGGGAAGACAAAAATTCTTCAATGTAGACATCGGTTCTGATTGTCACCGACGTCTACTTTCCTGTATTTTCACCAAATTCGAGGGTTGTAGACGTCGACTGTTAGGGGCACCGACGTTAACTTCCCTGACAAGAAACCAAAACGTCAATCTTTTCAGCTTCCTAGACGTCGGTTTCTAGAGCAACCGACGCCCCATTTCATTTTAAATAGACCGCAGACTCTTCTCAAAATTCAGTTTCAATCGCGTCTTCATCTATTTTCCTTTTTCTCTGCTTCTCATCTACTGTTTATCTCTTGCTGCATTGCGTTGTCGTTTCTCATAACGTCATTGTCTTCGTCCTCTCCTTTTTCTCTCTTGCATCCCAGGTGCGTGGTTTTTTTTTATGCTACCCGTTTAAACTTTCTTTAGTTTTTTATCAATTATCTTGTCATTGAACTGATTAAAATTTGCTTTCTTTGTGTTGTGTTTTAGTGCTGTTTTGATCCTCTCTTTGGGTAACATAGTGCAACATTCTTCCTTTGCTGGTTTCCTCACAAGAAGAGTGGCGATCTTTTGAGTTTTCTAGTTCTTCCGACCCAAAATGGAACTTGGGTCCTTGTCTACTTCTCGACAGCGTAATTTTTTTCTGTTGCGGTTGATTAATGGGAAGTAGCCATGGACCCATATTCGGTTTTGGGTTGAAAGGACTAGAAGATTCAAAAGACGCAAGCTTTTTTTGTGAGGAAACTAGCGAGAGAAGAATGTTACACAATGCTACCGAAAGCCTGGATCAAAACTGCTCTAAAACACAAAATTGTTGTTAGACGTCGGTTAAAGCCATGTCTGACGTCTATAACAGCATAGTCGTCGGTTAGTGTCATTTTAAACCTCTTTATATATCCATGTTGACGTCGGTTTAATCATAGGGGGACGTCGATACAGAGTAATTAGACGTCGGTGTTTGTTTAAGCAGACGTCTATAGAGACGTCGGTGGATATCTGTAACCGACGTTGAGTTGCACGTCAGTTCTGAGGAATTCCGACGTCCCATAAACGTCACCCGTTTAGACGTCGGATGTGAAAGTGACGTTAAAAGCCCAAATTAACCGACGTTAAACAACATTTTTGCACTAGTGATTATAATTAAAAATAAATTCATTTTACTAAAATAATTTTTTTATAATATTAAAATTAATGTTAATTTTTTATTATTTATAATTTTTTTTATAATTAAATATAACATTAACAAATATCATTTTATACCACTTTAATATCTAAGGACATTTTGGTAATCTTTAATTTCTATCAATTAAATAATTTTTTTAAAACTGTCACATCAATCAAATCTTACACTAATTCTCGTAACTATCCTCAAATCCACTTTCAATTACCCACAAATCCACTCAAAAAAATAACAAAAAAATTATCATCAATTCCACTCAAATCCATTCAAATCATCTCCCTCAAATCATCTCCTCCAAATCATATCAAAAGAACATGACCTTAAGGACACTTCATATTAAAACTGAACTTTAAATTAATTTCACAAACTGACTTTTAAAAATGAAGTTTATATATTAATTTAAATATATATAAATATATATATATATATATATATATATATATATATATATATATATATATATTATGAATTTATTTTATTTTATTTTTAGTCTTCAATAATTTATACGGTGTAAAATATATATTTTTTATAAAATTATAGAGAGTATAGGATATTGAACTTAAACCCTTGTAAGGAAACTTTTGACAAATAACAAAACAACTCCTAATTCCTTTCACACAAAAAGAGGGCTTATCCTGTTTTAAATTAGTATATAGAAATTTAATTGTAATTTAATTTATTCTTAAAAAATTTCTATGTGTTGATATACTAAAAAATTGGCTTCTGTAATTTAATTTAATTTAAATAGTATATACTAAAAAGTACAAATTTATAAAAAGGCTAAAATATATAAAACTAATAAGTTTGATAATAAGTGTTTTAGTTTGAACATATTTATGATTAATGTAGACAATATTTTAAAAGAACTAAACTAATAAATGGCGAGGATTTTTAAAACTTAATAAGTAGTAGCTTATGGAGGTTAATTATTGTTTTTTTAATCATAAACATATACCATTCTTAGTGAATGAAAATGGGAAAGAGTATATGGATTCTTCCAATGTACATATGGATTCTTCTAATGAAAATGAAATTGTTATAAAAATGTTAGTATTTTAAACTTGCTTCTGTCCCCATTGCCTTATCAAAGACTATCTGGATTAATTGTTATGTGTGCTATTATATTTGGATAGATAAATTTACATATTCGTAAATAAAAAAAAAAAAAGAAATTCATGTCAGTGATATTGGCACAATAATAAACTGACTGTAGAAAGAAACCATCCTAATTCATTTTATGTTATTGGGATGATTTTAATGAAAATGTTGACTATTTTAATCACATAAAATTAATTATGTAAACAATAAACCATTAGAACCATAATCTACATCACAAGGCCAATTGAACAATTCTTTTCTGAATTTTTCTAAAAACAAATAAATAAATAAAATATTTTTTTATAAAATAAAAACAACTTATATAAAAGTTGAAAATAAGAATTACATAGAAGAATTTTACAAATTATTTTATTGATCAAATAATTTGAACTATACAAATTATACAAGAGAATTTTTATAAAATTAATTTATAAAAAAACTAATTTTAACTTATAAAATAGTATAAAGAAGTTTGTATTATATTATTTTTGTAGTTTATATAAAATTAAATATTATTTTATTAATATATTTAAAATAAATTAGTTACATGTTTATAAATAAAAGGTAGACAATTCTTTTAAACTTGATTTTATAATGTTTAGTTCTAGAAAACTTTTACTTTGATTTTTACATTTATCACAACATGATTTTGATTGTGCCTTGCTAACTAATTTAGGGTAGTGGGTGTAAAAAAAAATCTAGTAGTCTTATATATATATATATATATATATTGTTATTTTAAATTATCTTTTTTCTTTTTAAATGAATAGTTTAAAAAAGATGTTATTTTTATCAAATTCATATTGAGATAAGATTTATATATCATAATCAATTTCGACAATTTGATATTATACTTACTATTTATGATAATCATTATATTATTATTAACTATCTTGTTATTATATAATTGTAATAAGTATTATTCCATGATAATAGAGATCTATAATCCATACTAATTATATAAATATTACTAAAGAATATTCATTTAATAATAATTCATATTCACTATTATATTTATAAAAGATCTAAATTCTCTTACTTACTTAAACGTTATATACTTTTTGGAGGTGGATTATCTTTTTTTTTTTGCGTAACAATGAATTCAATTTCAATCATAAAAAAACATTCAAGTCACCACTAACCACTAAAATCTTGCATATGTTCATAATTCAATGTTGAAGATGATGGTAAAATGAGATGTTATGACTGTAGGACGGTACGACTGTAGGACGGTACGCAAGCTTTTTTGGATTAATTAAAGTTTTAGCAAAGATTAGCAAGTGTTGATTGATGATGAGCATGCTTGAATGGAAATAAGAGAAAGTAAATTATGTTTATAGAACGTATTGGTTGTTAAGCATGTTGTTGTATTGTGATAGTATATCATATGTATGGAAAGGTAAAAGATATGAGACTTAGAAGATTGGAATAAGGTAAAAACAAAAATCTCTTGTTTGAAAGCATGTTACTCAAGTAACAATAGAAATTGACAACAAGATCACGAGAACTTATATCTACTTTGGAATCACCTAACATCAATGACATAGGTCAGCTATGATTGGGTGAATTCAAGATATCTCAAGTATCAGTATCTGCTGTGATTTCTTTCTCAAAAAATTAAGGTTTAATTAATTTGATAAAAAACTTATTGCACGGGAATAAATCCAATAATTCAAATGAAATGCATTTCTTATATTTAATTTTAAAAAGAGAAAAAAAAAGGACATTTATTTTTTTTAAACTCTCTCTCACTCTATTTTTTTTTTTTTTTGTACTTTTATCAGATCATGTTATCTCTGAACCTATCCCCCCCTCCCCTTTTCTTTTGTCTTTGTTATTAATTATTAAATAACATTAGATATTTAATATGGGTTAAGTAAAGGTTGAAAAAATGTGAAAAAAAGAAGAAATGTATGCATGAATAAATCCAAATTGTATGAATGGCAATACACTGATAAATGAATGGAAGACAGAGGAAGAAGAAGAAGAGTTATGGGTGGTACTTGTGTTGGATTGTATGTAATTTTGTATCGTTCCCCACCCATGAAATGAACACACTTACAAGAATTCTGCAGAAAGATGACAACACAAGCACATGATCAAAGCAATCACTCATTCTAGCATTGACAACTGTACCCAATTCATAAAAAAAAAAAAAAATTAATAGGAACCTTTGTTTCTTATTACACACTGTTACAAGCTCATCATCAAGCCTACTCATCGTCCCCCCATGGTTGTAAGAATAACACATGCTTGATTTGAGATTTTCTTGGTCCAAGGGACATGGGAAACATTTGAAGAACAAGAGATAGCTGCATGAGTCATCCCTAACCACGAAGCACAAGTCTTGGTGGGACCACCGAAACTGCTATGCACAGTGCTGAGACCACCATTCCATTATGGTGCACACTAGGCTCCTATGCCTCTGCCTCTGCCTCACCCTATGCTACTGCCATGCTGCCGCTGAAGCAGTACGAAAACATAACCCATCCATTATTCTGCAAGAAGCCCTAGTCTTTCATTAGATTTGGGTGCTTTGGTCCTGCTTTACAAATATCAAATCACACTTCCAATTGCTTAGATCTCCTCAGACGCCTTACTTCAATTATACTACAATTATTATCGACACGTGAACTGTGTAGTCCATTTCAAACTGCTCAATGCCAGTAGTGTGCCATCTCTTTGCACAACCTTTTGACCATTTCACAAAATATATATACTTCTGGAAAACAGGCATTCATAGCACCAGTACACAACACCGTGCCTACAACCAAGTTCAGTTTTAGCTTAAGTTTCTTCTCCCAACCCTCAAGTTTTTTCATTACACTTTTCAAATCCTGGGACTATTTCACAGCCTACCTATCAAATCAAGGTGTGTATATCCTACCATTCCCTCAAATGTCAGCTTTAATAGCTTTTTTCCTTTATATATGTTTAAACAAACTTGTATGATTACTGTATGTATCATAGATAGAAACTACCTTCTTTTTTTTTATTTATTTTACTTTATTTCTTTTGAATAGAGACGAATCTGCTAGGGCTAAACATGAGCTACAAATTAAAATAATTTATTAATGAAAGTAATGGATACAGTTGAATGCTAATATCGACCCCAAGATTCATCAACGAACCCATTTTAGTTTTATTCCTTTGCTTTCAAGTTGGCACTGGCAAAGTCCACTATGCTGTTGAACTCTTTTTTGCATGAAAGAGAATACGAATCCAAGAAAGAAGCAAAATCGTAAAGCGGAGATCATAGAGATCAGTTCCGCACTATCAAATGGTAAAGTGTTACTCTTCATTTTTGCATCTGCATTAATTTTATTTCTCTGATGTACATTTTCATGAAAATAACTGGTAACAACAAACACAGCAAGAACCACTGCATGCGTGCTCTTCTACTGTTCAATGCACAGTTATGTCAAAATTTAATATCAAAACAAAAGTTTGTACTTATTTATCTGGTTGCAGACAATAAATATATTAATTAGTTATGCATTTTTTTTAAATTATTAAATATTATTAACTGTCACTAATCCTGTACTTCACAGGATTCATTTAAATAGTACCATGAAAATTAGGAAATGACATCAACATATACTGTGAAGACGAATGCCATGCCGCAGTTAATTGTGATAAATATGATCTTTACAGTTTTAGTTTGATTATTCAAAATATCTAAAAACACTGTTGTGGAAGAATTTCCTTAGAGGTAATTGTAATTACAATACTTAAGTATGGATCTTACTTTCATAGATGTAGTTGTATATTACTTTTACATAAAATCTAATTCCATACAGTAGCTGACATGACTAGTATTTAGTTAGATTAATGATAGGGCTCACATACAAAAAAAAGTACAAAGACAGTGTAAAACCCGGTGTACAAGAAGAGAAGAGATGTTCTGCAATTTTTTTTATCAATTAGTAAATTAGTTTGGATTGTATTAGTAAAAAAAAAAGTGCTTAAACCACAGCATTAATAAAGTCTACTGTACTTGTTTAAGGTATTGATTATTTATTGTATGGCATGTATTAATAAATTCTAACAGTGTCCTTCAAAGTAAACACACTTGTGATAGTAGTAATATACTTTTAATATTTTTACTTTTTACTTTCTTAAACAATTAAATAACATGATAAAAAAATACTTAATAGATAGAACCTTGATTCATTAGTTAACTTTTTTTAATAGATAAACACAAAATACATACAAATAATTCCACACGGTTAAGTTCATAGATAAAAACAAAAAGTTCTGACAAATCCGTGAACCTTGACCAACCAAATATGAAACTAAAACTCAAAATCAGAACAGCTTTAAGTACAAGAAAGAATATTAGCATAATGGCCTAGATTTTGAACACTTAATATCAACTCCAAACTTCATATGGTAGGGAAGACTAACCACTATGATCAATGAAGTGTCAAGTCCACCAGATATTAAACTTATAAACCATAAGTAGTCAAATCCTAACAGAAAAGCTTTTCAGAAACCAGAGACAAACTAAAAGAATCAGGAAGATCAGAAGCATGTCAGATTGCAACACCTTCATGCATTATTCCTTCCTCATAGGTGACCTTTTTATAACAAATGTCTCTATTATCATTGCCCACATTAATGATGCATTCATACAAAATTAATTATATTTTCATGTCTTCAATATTACAGATAAAACTTTATGGTAAGATGCTTTGAAAATCTAATGAAAAATTAGGAAGGGTGTAAATGGGCAAGTGAATATTGCAGACGTAAGGAATGTTGACATAGAAAAGAAGGTGAATTGCAATAACTCGTTGTTTGTGTTAGATATGCATATATGTTTTGGGAGTAGGAAATGATGCATATTACACATCTCAAAAAATAAGCCATATGGAATGTGAAATATTTTCATCAAATAGATGTAAAAAATTCTGTTGAAAAAAATATTAATTAGTAGAATAAAAGGTTTTTTTTAATGACTTTACATGTATAACTTGGTAATGTTGTTTAAAAACATTAAATAAAATGCACAACAAAGAGATAAAATGCACAACAAAGAAATGGGGATGTTAGTAAATTTCATGGTGTGGAAAAAATATTATTTAAAGACATTAAATAAAATACAGAATAAATAAATGGAATTTAGTATTTTTCTCTATCTCCATTATTCTGCCATATCTGGCCTATATCAACCATTAAAATAAAAATAATGTTAAATAGGATTAAACAATGTATAAAATAAGAATACATTGCGTGACACATATCAGAAAAAGTTGACTATCTATAATAGGGTAGTTATTATCTACGGGTTATTTTGTTGTAATAAGTAATTATAAGACATTAGCAGACATCTCATGGAGAACTGAATTACATGACACTGATCAGAGAGTACAGGGGTTGCCAGTAACGAGATAGAGAGAGCATGTAGCATCACAAGTTTTCCAATTATGCTGACATCTTAACCTTTCCCTTTGTTTTACATATTTTAGCGTTTTTGGATCAAGCAACAATTTGTTTTATACCATAAGCTATACTCATTAGACATAGAATGGAGTGTTAGCCTATATACGTATAGTTGCTGCATGTGCATTAAAGATGAGAATATTGATTAGCAATATTTCCTCTTCTGTAATCAACGTCACATCTGTGCAAATTTAGATTGAGTAAGATGTTAGAATTACAGCATCGCATGGGAAAGAGGGAGAGAAATGCTCATGCATGGTTGGAACGCCCATACCCAAAAATGAAAAAATTAATTTTAAAAGAAAAGATGAAAAAAAAAATTAGTCGAAACCACCATGGAGAATTAGTCCAAACAAAGATCAAAATTGTGTTTCCGGTTCAGTTTCAAACTGGCAAGCATACAGATAAACAGGAAAAAGGCAGCTTCGTAGTTGAGAACAAACCAGACAGCGTGATATAATTCAACAAACGAAGGCTATAATCAACCCCTAAAACCATCACAAAAATACACGAAGATGCGGAAGAACCCAATATTAGAACCAGGTGTCCATTAATATCGTACAGAGAAGGAAACAAATAAAAATATCATTACCTAACTACTTGTATATCCTTAATTACCAAGAATGATACATTTTCAGACTAATTAAGCATTGATGATTTGCATTTGCATAAAAAACAAAACGCTGACAGGTCTGCGTTTTCTTTTCTTTTCAATTTTTTTTTTTTTCATTCTCAGCCTATTGGAATGAATGAGCATCAATTTCAGACTACAAGATGATCATAAATAGTTAAAAAACCGAAGTTGGACAGTGAAGATGCAGTAAATAAAAACATAAAAACAACATAAAAATTCTGTTTGTTTGCTTTGTTTTGGCTTTTGTTTGTTCAAGATCGTGGGTGAGGGAAGAATTGCGTACCACTACCAGGCATGAAGGTGTTAAGAGGAGCTGGATACAAGGAAGAAGGATCAAGGAGTGGCTCTGAGACAACGGCACCAGTAGTGAGGTTCAAACCTCCAACACCAGTGGAGGAGCTTTCCCCAGCACCACCCAAGAAGTTACTGTTACCTTCTGGACCATAGTCATATAAAATCCCTTTGAACACATGCCCTCCTATGTTCACAGCCGTTGAGTATGCATACTCCTCCTCCGCCTCATCTATCGAGCTCACACGTACGCACCTGAACTCCGCAGAAGATCTCACCACCGCCGGGAAATTGACCTCCTCTAACCCTTTATTTTATAGGGTAAAATGTGTAGAGAGAGAAAGTGAAAACAAAACAAGTCAGTGGTTAGATGCACTTTAGAAGTAGATGAATTATGTTTGTGAGAGTTAACAAAGGAAATAGAATCTAAGTAAAGATACTGAGACAAATACATATGATAGAAAGAGCGAAGCTGAAAATGAATGTGTAGTGTTGTGTTGGTATGCGCCAGTGAGTGTTAGCAAAGAAAGGAGTACAGTCAGTCGCTCAGAGAGAAAGAGAGTGAGAGAGAGAGAGTGAGAACAGGTTCTTCTTCACTGTCAATCTAATCGTCAGGTCAGGGCTACTAAAATAACAGTGTTGCGGTAAAGAAAAAGGCGAGAAAAAGAGAAATTTTGCTTCACACACGCAATCGATACCGTCCTTGTTTGGATGTATGCTTCTAAAACTTTCTCAGTCGCTCCATATATCTTTTCAGAGAATTTTCCTGGACGGGTCTCTCCATTATTCTTTTCTTTCGTAACACATACACGTTTCCTTTCTTTGCTTTCCTTTTCTTTACTCTCTCTCTCTCTCTCAGGAGTCAATCACCCAAACTGTGAGGTGCTTGTGGTAGCGCATGTAGCAGTGTGACAAGACGAGACGAAGTAAAACATGATGACGAAAATGTATTGAATAAGTATAGAGCATAGACAATAGTGATACGCAGAGGTATATACCTGAAGAGGAGGGATTGGAAGGCAAGCGAGTGCAAGCAAGTGGAGAAGAGGAGGTGGGGTTATTATGATCTCTTTCTCTCTGTCTTCTGGGAAGGTCTCCAGAAGTTTCCATGTTTTGTTGCAACGCAGAGAGTTGTTGTTGTCTCTCACGGCGGCGTGAAGCGGGAACCCATGTGCTCTTGACATGGGTCTGGCAATCGAAGCCCCGGCTCTTGCAGCATGTTCTGCACCGCATGTGAGGGCAATCCTTTTTAGCTTGGTTCCCACAGTCCTGACAGCTAATTCCACCGCTTCCACTCCCGCTTCCTCCCACCATGAAGCTGGATCTTGACGATGACTGATCGTCGGATAAGGGTCTGCTGGGTCCAACACCCAAGGCGGAGTATAGATCTTGGTGAAAGAGAGGTCGTGGTTGTGGAGGAGGCTGACCCATAAAGTGTTGTTGTTGGTGCTGTAACTGCTGTTGGTTCCATAGCTCAAAGCTACCTCCTCGGTGATAAGAAGAAACATCATCATTCTTGTTGTTATACCAGTATAAGGTATCAGGAGGGGGAGGAATTTCCTCTTCGTTGTTGTTGTTGTTCCCTCTACCTCCTAGTGAGAATAAACCCGCCATTCTTCTGCCTCCTCTACTGCTTCTGTCCTTCGAAAATCCATATCAAGAACAGTACCTCGATCTCCAACCAAACAACCCTCTCTACACACAACTATAAATATAAATAATTAATTACTAAAATACTCCAATCCGCGACAATGAATTCTGCTTCAATTAATTGTGTTCTCAATTTGGGAGAGAGGTGAGAGAGAACTACACAACCACTAGCGATCTTTTGTTTTGTATATATATATATATATATATATTTATATTTATATATATTAAAAATTTTAGGTTTTTGTATGCTTGTGCTGTGTTTCTCTCTCTTGATTTTTCTGGGTATGGGTTAAGTGATAGAAGTAGTAGTAGTAATAGGTGTTGTGGGGTGGGTGGTTAAAGAGAGAATTGATTTGAAGGGTTGTTGGTGGAGGACAGAGGAGGAACAGTGTCGGGGCAGCGTTAATCGCGCCCTCAACTCATTCTCCCTCGGCCAGTGGCAAGGTGCATTAATAAATTAGAGCGAAGCCAGAATCACAAAAGCGCGATTTACAGCACTGCAAACGCCGCCATGCCTTCTCTGCTGTGCTGTTCTCTGTGCTGCACCTCTAATTTAAGTTTCCAATCCCATTCTCCTTTATTTGTTTTCTCTCTCTCTCTCTCTCTCTCTCTCTGATTCTCCTTTTTCTCCTTTTGTGTCTGTGACCTGTGGTGTGGTTAAGTTAGCAACTGAGCACTATCACAAAAACAAACCCACTCCACAGTAAGTAAGTTACCAGTCCTCTCATTCTTTTTTATCAAAAACAAAAATTCAAATTCTAATTCTAATGGAATGGATGTCATTCACCTCATCTCCACGGCCCATATTACTTCTCATCCGCATCCTGCGTTCCTTATAATTCCACGTGTCACCCTCAAATACCTTTCTGCGCCCCGTCCTTTCCTACCGGAAAACCCGCTTCTTTTTCCTCAGATATTATTATCCTTTTCATTTATATTCAAATACCTCTCTCTTTTATTTATATAAATTAGTAATTAGTATTAATTTGTAAAATATTATTATGAGACAATGACATAAGTATAGGTATGTATAGAATTAAAAGAAACATTGGGGGTTGGAAAAAACTTGTGGTTTTCCCTATGACAATGAACGAATCAAGTTTGGTGTAAATAGTTTATTGAGGTAGAGAGATTTTGGATGGTGAAAAAGAGGTAACTTGATCGGGTTTCCATAAAAATAATCATGTGGCCTCAAACATTATGTGTGGATGAAGGGGAACAGAGCGCCACCACATCGTGATCGTACGTGTATTCTTTTGGTATTAAATATTTAAATTTTAATAAAGGAAAAAAAAGAGGTAGCTAGAAAAATGAATGAATGAGGTGAAAGGTGTTGAAGTGAAGAATAATATTGAGTGACTCTTAGGTTTATGTGAGTGTCTCCTTAAACAATGTGCAATTAGAACAAGAGAAGAAGGGGTTGACTCGGGCATTCAAGCTCTGTGGGAACGCATGATCAATAGTTTAATGTCTTAAAATCAAGTGGGACACTCATGAATTAATACGGTTAGAGAATTCAGACAGAGAGAGAGAGAGAGAGAAAGAAAGAGAAGGCGCCGACCTGCAATACCAGCGCATCACCATCACCTTCATCTCTCTAACCGTACTCTTCTTTATTTTATCTCTCTATACACTCTTTCACCATGCATCACTCTTTACCACTTCCTCCTACTAAAACTCTTTTAATTCACACCTTAAACAAAACGCATCAATATATATATATATATATATATATATATATATATATATATATATAACCACTAGAGAGGAAAAAAAAATGTCCTTTTTGAAATAATTTAAGAAGAGAAATATACATGGACCACTCATTTTTTGAATTACGTATGTGTATCATGTTACTTTACATGAAAATGAAAGAACATAAACATTTTGTACCTTAGAAGAGGACTATGAACTAGTGATGCAGTGGCTCAAGTGTTATCAACAAGGATTGTAACCAATATCAGATCTGAAAGGTATAGTTCATATATATTAGTTATATTTGAACTTATAAACTGAATGAATTATACATGCATGTGTATATAATAAGGATCAGGGCATAGCTAGCTAAACCTAGGATGGTCCTGTAAATACTAGAAACAAATCATCCATATAACTTATGAAATTATTGTACTCATCATGCTTCTTTCGCTATATTTTAATTTCAATGTCGCTCACTACAACCAATCGTTAGTACTAATTTATTCACTCTCTTTAATTTCTTCCTACATTTCTACCAGGACGGATATATTTATATAACTCAATCCTTCCTTTTTCTTACACTCACAAATTTACTGCTTTCCCGTAAAAATTGTTTAATCAGTTCTGTTAATTTAATTTTATATAATCACTACTGAAAAATAAACAATTATATATCATGCCTATTAAAAAATTCAAATAACAAATACATTTGCACCTTTGTTTATGTC
The DNA here is from genome assembly GCF_000741045.1 of Vigna radiata var. radiata. Classification (NCBI taxonomy): domain Eukaryota; kingdom Viridiplantae; phylum Streptophyta; class Magnoliopsida; order Fabales; family Fabaceae; genus Vigna; species Vigna radiata. The sequence continues at coordinate 5,921,803 of NC_028361.1, read as the reverse complement.
TGTTGTTGTCACCAATTGTGATTACTTCTCTTTCTATTATATCGCTGTTCTTGTTGTTATGTAAAAGTAAGTATTTCAACATTCTAATTATTCCATTTATGGCATAACTGTATGATATCTAAATTAATAACATATTAATTTAAATAGATATTATTGAACTTCCATATTAGTGGTTTTAGTGCAAATTACTTATTATTTTTTTAATTTTCACTACTCATTTGAATTCTATAAAAAAGAATATTTATATTTTGATATTAACCAACAAATTGTTTTATCTTATTCAAATACTTGGTATAACATATTTAATTTTATTTTACTCACACGTTAGGTACTATAAAATCCATTGTTTTTTAAATGCAAGTCAACATCAAACAAAACTCTCTGCCACGTTCTAACTTTCCTAATTCTCTCTATTTTCTTATTCTTCAACATCTCATATTTGTCTCCTTCCTCTTTGGTTGAGAGCTCTTCCACTCCCCTATCATAGTCCAAGGTAAGTAACGTTTTCTTCCCTTTCTTTGAGTCATCCTTTCTCACATTAAAAGCTCTATCTTTCTTTACATGTGATTTTTTAGAGTTGTCCAAAGTTTCTTTTATGGAACATAAATCCAATGCAGTGTTTAGGTTACTAGTCCAAGTTATATTTCGTGTTTATGAAGCTTTTTAGGGGTCTTTGATTCTTAAAGCAAATTGAAGGGAGTAAAAAAAAATCAGCATTCACAAGGGAGTGGAAATTTTTGTTGAATTGTGAATTTGGCAGTATGATAGAATTAGAGATTTTTACTTTGACAATCGACTAATTTGGTACACTTAAGAAGAAAGAGAATGGAGGATGTCAAATTTTGAGCAATGGCACAGGAATTGAAAATCTGATTTCACAAACCCATTGACAGAACGTTAAGTCTAAATTATCAAGTCAAAGAACATTTCTAGTGATAGAGCATTGAAAGGTAGTTTTCACCACTCAGCTCTACTTTGACAGGGAATTCCTTCACTTTGTGGCATTGAGCGCCAAGCCCCCGGAAGCACCATGCTAAGCAACACGCCTTATGATTGAACGTTGGTCCTGTGTTGTGTTTTAATATGCTATTTACTACATATTTTTCTTTGTTGGTTTAGAGGTTTTGTTGGTTCATGTTGTTGATGTTCATGATTATAAAGGGAGCTATATAATTGATAGTGCAATGGTTGTTGTAATAATATGAGTTGTTATGATTTAAGAGATTCTGTGTGGAAAAATCCTAGCGTTGTGTTATCTTTAGTGTATGCATTGATGTATGAATTCAAGTAAAGAAATAAATTGACACTTTAATAATCATCCACAATTGCATAGAGTAGAATGAAACTACAAAAATTTGTTAGATATTTTTGACGGATAGAAATTTGTTTGTAATGGACTTGTTGAAAAGAAATAACATTGGTAATTATTGATAGGTGCAGGTTGTCGATAATTACTGAAAAGCTTAATCTGTCGAAAGTGAAGTGACTAATGCAGTGCATTACTAACATATGTTAATATGTCAGTAATGATTCATTTTTCTTGTAGTGGAGGTATGTGGTGAAAATGACAAAAAAATCCTAATTTAGGTTTTTTTTCTTTAGTCTAAGATGCAAAAGAGATTAATCTTGTGTGTGATAAAACATTATTAATGATTCTATATAGCATTAGGGGCCACCACAAGTGCATGTCACCAGTAAATCTGATGTCAATGCATCTTGATAATTGAGTTTAAAGTATCTATAATGTATGTTTATTCTTGATGGATAGTTCAATTGTATGCTTATGTTTGAAATTTGGTGTAATATTATAAATATGTTTCTTTTATACACTAATTTATTATTTCTTGGACTTGTATTTCTTGAGTTTTGTTGTTTTTTTTTTGTAGTGATCATGTGAGTAAATGAAAAAATAAACATTAATCTTATTCAATATGAAGACGATGAGACAATTATCTAGTTTTTAAATTGACTTTTCATTTCTTTATATCCTTTTAAAACATTCTCTTGATCTTAACTTTTTATGGTCAATCTTTTGAATTGTATATGAATTTATTTTGGTTACCAACATTTCTTTATGAAATAACTGTGATTGAATAATTTTGTATACTATGTATAACTGATAAAAATTATATAATATCCTATACGGTAGTTTAATACTATTATTTAGGCCATTAGATATCCTTTCTTATATTAAACTTTTAAGTTGAAGCAGACAATTTAATCATTATATATGTTTTATTGTTCGAACTGTTTAACTAAAAATTAATTTTTGCATAATTAGTTTAAGATTAATATCAAAATGAGTAGTTTATTTTAAAATATAAACTGTTTACATGGGTTAATTCACAAACTAACGCAAAATATACCTTTTTACGTTGATTCTATAATTAACTGGCAAAAAAAATCATTTTTTTATTCTCTCTTCTTTATTATATAGGCTAAAATATTGATTACCACAAGAAAATTGTCAAATTCTACTTCAATCAACACAAAAATTTATCTTTCTACTTATATATATATATATATATATATATATATATATATATATATATATATATATATATATATATGTTCTTTTTCATGTCACGTCAATTCTTGAAATAATGTAATATGGCTAAGATAATCAAAAGTATAACGACTACGTAGGTACAAGAGCATTTAATCTCCAATTTTTCAAATAAAAAGTTATACCATTGCCTAACATTTTATATCGTTGATGACTTAATTTTTGAGGATTTATAAATCACATCAGTTTTACACAAGCTAAGTTTTATCACAAATTCTGTTAATCCAATACATCTTAAATTAATTTCATTTATAACATTTTAGTGGTCACTGATTCAAGAGTTTTTTACACTAAGAATCAAACAAATTTTCCCATCATACGAATTGATTTCCAGCGTATAAACGCAAGGACATCTAATCATTAATTTCAATTAATTTATTACTAAATTAATGTTTTTATAAAACTTAACTAATTAATTGTTTTTTACATGCTTCAAGAAATTTAGTGTGATAAAACTGCTGACATTCTGTTCAAAGCTCTTTAAATATATGTCAATAAATTTTACCATAAAGCTTATCAAAATAATTTCATATTAGATTGAGTTTTTACGATACAAATTCTAACTTTCAACAAAATAAAACGATATAAGTTCTGCTGACCATGTGATGAAAATTAAATAGAATTGTTTGAGTGAATGTGCCTTAAAGTGTAATTATATGCGTGTATAGATAACGTTAGACAGATTATTTGTTATATATTTGTACAAGATACAATAATAAATATAATTAACTCCCTAAAAAGTTTTAAAATATAAAACCCATAAAGCACTAATTAAAGAAAAATTATGAAGAGTTTCTTTTGTCTTTTTGAAACAATAAACATAAGAGGAAAAATGTAATTTACTCTAAAAATTATAAAAGAATTAAAATATAGTAGGTCCATATATATAAAAATTCCTTCCTCCAGTTTGGAAAGAGAATTGAGAAAGGAAAATGTGTGTACATATGTAGAGATAAAATTATCTTCTATTCCATATGTTACATATTTTTGTTATTTTAAATATTTGTTATTATAGTATTTTTTTTTTCTATTTTCTTTTTAACCAAATGACTGAAAAGATCATGTTTACCGTTTTTTATATACCTTTTTTTCTTTCACCATAATTAATTAGCCACACGTGTAATTTCACGTTGAGAAAGTTTCAACAATTGTAAACTGAACCTATATAGTTAAGTGTAAACTGAACCTATTTAGTTAAATATAATGGTATTATGATATATTTTTACATTTATTTAATATAGAGTAAAAAAGTAAAATGGTTATAAAAATATAAATTTTATATTTTTTCAAGAAAAAAGAAAATAAAATATAAAAAAGGATAATATAAAATGAATCTAAAAATTTTAGGTTTTGTCAAAAGAATATTTTTCTATAGTTAATTCAACATCACTAATATTTACTTCCCTTGGTTTTGCAAATTTGGTGAATTATTCTCAAAACAAAGACCAAACGCACACTAAGTGGAACATTCACCATTTCATACGACGATGTCATAGGTTGATGAAGATTAGCGGAGTAAGGCAGAGATTTTGTTTTCTATCTGATGGTATTGCACAAAGTACGATAAATAGGAGAAGAAGGCAACAAGCTTCTGCAGACTGATGAAGAGCGCCATGTTATAATGAAAAAGAGGAGAAGAAGGACCTTCTCCTTGATGACAGAGATGAACTTAAGTGTATTGAAATTGTAATATGAAGGAAAAAGTTGAATCTTTTTGCTGTGATATAGACAAAAACACAGAGTTATTGACATATATGTTGGAAGCTTGGTCCGTATCGAAAGCATTAGTAGTCAGTTTTTTATATGGATGACATATTTTTGGACATAAATGCAGTGAAACCTTATTCCTGTAGCGGAATAGATGGAACGTTTACTGGTTTAGGCAACAGCAACTTACTGTTATGTCGAAAATAGCATTGATCCATCTGACAAGCTCACGTCTTGTACCACTGCTTCCCTGATTGGTGGTACAAAGTTAATTAGTCCAAGGACAAGTGGACAACACAGCTATATTATTCACAGACTCATCACTTTTATCTCTTTATGCTTATGCACGTACCACCATCGTAATTTCAACTTATAAACATCGTAATTTCATTTTTTTTACGTTATGATGGGAGAATATTGGCATGTATGTAGCAAGAGTTTGTACGTAGCAGTACGTATTAGATTAAAATGTTTAAAGTATTATACATGTTCCCTCATCCGTTCATCTCTGAATCTGTGTCAAGTGTCACCTACATATATGTCCATCAACAAGGCAACAATTTTTGTACGGAACAGAAGACGTTGTCTCTTTATGTCCGTTTTATGACCAAATTGACCTTGTTTTTGTTTTTATGATTTCTTCATTCAGTTCAGTTGCGTGTGTTTCAATTTCAACCAGGGTAATATGTCACTGTCTACTTTACAAATAATCACAGCTGGCGTGCTACAGAACCCCAACAGTAATTCAACTCTATATGAGGTTCCCATCATCTTCAAATAAAATACCCACAAATTCAACTCTCTTTACATTCTTTTTTATACTTTAATACTTTTTTTCTAATATTTATAATCCAATACTATTTAAATTATTAGTTAATATGGTTTTATCTGCTAATGATAGTTAGAGAATCGATTTGAGAGAATGGGATTCATTTTCCTCTTGCAAAAATATACATGTGTCATTATTTTTAATTATTTCTAACAACGTTAATATTAACATAATGAAAAAGAATGGACTCATTCTTATAAACAGTGAGACCATATTGAAAAAATAAATAAAAAAACACCCAACAGTAGATATAAATATTAAGATTAAAAGAATTATTTTTATGATTTTAAACAGTGTTTCAATCATTCCTTTATAAAAATTAATTTCAACTTTTACAATAATATTTTTAAAATTTTACAAGAAGATAACCCAAATCCAAATTGTGATCAATGTCATTAAAACAACATGATCAGATGCATGAGAGGATCTTACTACCCTCAAATTTTAATGTATATTGTAGACAACGCATATAGCAATCTATGATGTATAACGGTACTGATTCTAACAGTACTAAAGTTGCCAGAATAGCGATTATAATAAATTAGGATAACAAAATGTTCTGAATAGAAGTACTATTAAGCTTCTAGAAGGAAGAAAAGATAATTTTAGGGTTAAATTCTCCTTTACCGTGAGAGCAAATTATATGTCTAAGAAATAACTATCGAATGCACGTAAAGAAATGCAAAAAATTTTACACACTGTTCCATAATGAAATCAGGTAATTTAATATACTCCATCTTATTAAGTGTTTCTATACGCATTTCCCTTCCTTCTTCTCTACTTGACAATATGTCGTTTCGGTCTAGAATTCCCCTTTCTTCCTTTCTATTTGACATTATGACATTCGGTACAAAGGTCGTCTACTGTTTGGTGCATAATTAATTTCCCTTCCTTCTTCTCTGCTTGACACTATGTCGTTCAATGCAAAGGTCATCTGTCGTTCAGTGCAACGATCCTCTGCTACTCGGTGCAAAATTCCCCTTCCTTTCTTTCTATTTGGCACTATGTCATTCGGTGCAACATGAGACATGCGGCTACTGTGTGCAACCCTACGATCATGCCTTACTACATGTGTTATATGATGAATATATTTGACAAATGAATTCTCAATTTCAAAACTTTAAACACACCATCATGCACTACCTTCTGCCTTCAGTAGCAACTACACAACAAAATAATGAACCACAAAATCAGTCAGACAATGATGTGCGACTAGAAAATTAACAAAAATATATATAAAATAATTATATGACTATTACATTAGACCATGTTAAGAATAATATATTTCATTATTTGTATGACTTTATTACAATGTACTTTATATAATTGACAAACATTTTTATGTAATAGAATTATAAAGCTTTATGCAATTGGATAATATTTCTATATCGTAAAATGGTTACTTAAGGTTTGGATATGCATGTGGTGATTCTTTTCTTATCTTCAAGTTTATTAATAATATACAATCAAACTGATTTTATAATTTGTTAATTCATTACATACGGATTTATCCATATGTATATACAAAAAGATTTGTATTATATTATTCTACTTACATATTATTAGCTTTTAATACAAATTTTAGTTGTAAATAGGTTTAATTGCTTTTTTTGTCTCCAGTTTGGTTGAAATATGTCAAATTCGTCCCCCTTTTAGAAAAATATCAATGTTGTTCCCATATAGAAAAAATTTGTGTCAATCAAGTCATCTCTGTTAAAAATCATTGCTTGACACAAATTTGTGTCAAATTAGTTTGTATTTAACAGAGATGACTTGATTGACACAAATTTTTTCTATATGGAAACGAAATTGACATTTTTCTAAAAAAGGGACGAATTTGACACATTCTAACCAAACTGGGCACAAAAGAAGCAATTAAACCTTATAAGTAAGAGTGTTTTTCTTGTAATGATAATTGTTTTTAGTATCCAAAAAACATTTATAAGAATTAATTGAATAAATATATATTTTAAAGTACGTAAAAAATGTATTTGTTCCTTATAAAAGTGTATTTCTATAAATGTGTTATTTGTTGGTTATCATTACAGTTTTTAAAATATTGATAAATCTTTTCTAAATGAACTCAAATATAACACAAAACAGTGCTTGTGCTATTTTTAAGATGAGAAATAAATCTCTATCACTCACTTTTTCTATAATAAATGAAAATAAATAAAATTGGTATATTTTAAGTGCACATTTCATGCTGTCATTTTGTTGGCGGTCAAGTTGAGTAATCATATCTTAGGGACAGTATTTGGAGAATACGATCAGAGTATAGGAGTAAAAGAAAAAAAAAAAAAAAGGTAAAGTAATTCTTAGCTTTTTCTGCACCCAACATTAATTAATATCTTTAAATGGAAACAAAAGTAACTTTGAATTTTAGAAATAGTGATTTCAATGCATTTATTATATGTTTTGGAAGTATGCAGAAAAAGAGCAACATAAACAAGTAAAAACTAATAAATGAATGTTCTCTTTCACATCTTCTTTTGTACAAATCAAAAATAAAATTAGGATGAGATTCGAGTTTATCTTTTTAAATATTTAAAAAATATTTTTTTAACAACATTTAAATATTATCTATTTATTATCTTATTTTATGATTATTTATGATTATTATTATTGATTGTGATATAATTTAAAATCAATTTTAAAATAATATGTAAATGATATTTAAATATTATAAAAAAATATTGTTTAACCATCGGTATTCTATTTAAAATAGGTAAACGAGTATAAACACAAAATAGATACGTATAGTGTATTATCGGGTAAAAATATATTATGAGCATGTAGTTAATCTGTTGATAAAAAAATAAGTATTAAAAATGTTAAAAGTAGACTCAAACAACATAAAAGAATAAACCACAAAATTGTCTAATAATTTAAAATTCTTAACTGGAGCATCTGAGTTCGGCTGCCTGTCTTTTGTTATGTATGAGGTAATCCTTTCTTTTAGAACTAATGATAGCATATTGTATGATTCTCCAATATTTGTTGGAATCCTATTTTCTAAAATAGGAAAAAGCTTTAGAAGCGTCTAACTTTTACATACTTATTATGAAGAATAAGTATATATTTATTTACTCTATATAAAGTTTTTGTCTTATCCTAAAAAAAGTTAAAGATATAAAATTAATATTTAACGGTAAAAATTAAAAGAAGGGTAAAATAGATTGAGTTCATTTTAAGTTACTCAAAACCACCAATTTAGACACTCAATATGACTATCTCATATTCTTGCTTTCTAAACCATATTTTAAAAATTTTCAATAATTATATATACATGTATATAATCAAATTCTCATATGATTGAAACCAATAATACGTTTTCACTTCTTTATTTCAATATTCAAATTGAAGTAAAATACGTGACCTAAGAATCTATTAATTTATCTTGTATCAACTTTTACTTTTTGGGATAATATATAATTTCAAACTTTTAAAAAGAGATAAAAACAATACAAATTTAGAAAAGTATAAATTATTATAAAATAATAAAAAGTAAATATTAATAACTGATTAGGTGTGAATTTTTTATTCTTTATCATTTTAAAATTCATATTGAATAAAATTTTAGGTATTGCTCGTACAATTAATTGATAAATATGACGGATTTTTCTCTAAGAATAACAATTTAATTTTAAAAAATATATTTATTATTTGTAAATACTTATAACAAAAATAAATAAATTTCAATAAAATCTAACTTGAAATTATTAAACATAATATGAATTTGAGTTTTATGAATTAAAAAATATAACTTAAAATTGATTGAGAACAGTAGATTGTTTATTAAATTCAATTGTAAATTTTCAATATAAATAAATTTACTAATCTTTGTAATAAATGTCTTAAAAATCATGCTAAAAGAAGCTTATAAAAAAATAAAGTTATAAAATTGTACAAAATTTTATAAAACTGTCTAAAAATTTAAATACATTTATTTACCTGTTATTTCACTTCATACTATTGTCTTGTGTTTATAAAAATAATATTTATATGATATACATCAATAATTTTTTATTACTTATAAATAAGGTAAATAAATAAGTCACTTATAAGTTTATATGATTTTATAATAAATTTATTATTAATATTGATAGTTATATATTATCTATATAATGTGTATTATATATAACATATATTATTATTATCTAAGCAGGTCAATTTTATAGACTTGACTGTTTTTTCAAAAGTTTAAAACTTGACCTTTTTGATTGAAAGATTCTCTTTAAAGTTTAAATTTAAAAAACAGGTTACATGAAATATTTGACTTATTCAACTGTATATTTTTTACATATGATTTGAACTTTTTTGTTTTATTTCTATTCTTTTAGTTATATGATCCTTTAACCTATCAAGGACAAAAAAAAAGTGTGAAATAAGTAATGTACATGATCTTTCAGTTCAGGAGGATACTAATGCTAAGAAGCAAAAATGTCTTCCAACCTACACTGAAATGCATGAATGAAAATATCATTTGTTTTTTTTTCTCGTACTTTTGTTTATACATATGTAGTTTAGTTTTAATTTTGAAAACTTATTAATCAGGACATTATTATAATCGATAGTAACATGTTATATTGTCTGTTTTTTTATTGCATCGATAGTAAACAAACATTTTTAAAAATTTTCACGAGTGACTATATTTGCAAAAAGGTAACAGAACAGAGATAGTCAACCACGGGAACAGACGCTGGGCTCGAGGAAAGACAACAATTATTGGAACTCTCACCCTTCTACACAAAATCCTCTCTCCTCATTCATGCAAATCATGCCAATCACATACAAATTTTATGTTCATATATAATATTTTAAAACTTTCAAACATATATAAATATGTTGAATTTATTGTTTCTAATTTAAATTATTAAAATTTTAAATTTTGTACTTGCATAAAGTAATTTAAAATTTATTAATGTTTAATTTTTTAAAATAGATTATTTTAGTTTTCCTTAAATACAAAATTTAATACTTTAATCACACAGTACAAGTTTCAAAAAAAAAAAAAAATCTAGCTGACATATGATAAACAAACCTTGTATTAGCAAGTTCTGTTTAATAAGTCTTAATGGCTATAGTAAACAAAATGTGCTGTATGATACCTGTTTTAGTATCATTTTTCCAAAAGATATAAATACACTTTGTTTATTATTATGTAATGAATGTGTATAGAAATATCTTATAAATAAAAAAGTATAGTATTCAACCTAATTCTGAGCTTGAGAAACATATCTCAAGCAGGTTAAAAAAAATTATAAAATTAAAAAAAAAATTGTTGTTACAGTGAAATAAAGAAGCAAAAAGAATGAAAAACAAAGAGAATGTTAGCTTACAAATATAACTTTATCAATGAAAAAAAAAACATCTTAAAACAAAATTTATAAAATTATAATTACAATAAACATATTTATAGTTAATGGATCCGTTAATAAATTACAAACTTTATTCTTTACAAAAATATTTATTAATGTATTATCAATAATGTTTATTAATACAAACATTCATTAACAAATTTTGTCAAAATCGATTTCAAAGTTTTAGCTTTAAATGGTAGCTATTATATAATAAAATCTACCACTAATTTAATCTTTGAATATTTATTCGTAACTCTTTTAATAATTGAATATTTTTGAAAATTTATCAATAAAATCGTTGATAATTTAGTTATTTCAAAATTTATTGGTAACATACTTTTTAAAAGTTCAATAGTAATTACATCTATAATTCATTAGCAAATATGACAATTATTTAATCTTTTAAAAATTTGTAAGTAAATTTGTTAGTAATTTAATTTTTTTAAATTTATTGATAAATATCTAAACATTCATCAACAAAATAAAGGGTTTTTTAAAAAGAAAAATTAGACAAAATATTTGTTATAAATAATTGGAGATAGGTGAGAAGAAGAAAATAAGAAAGGGAGAAGAAGAAATAGGGGAAGGAAGAGAGGGAGAAGAGAGGAAGAAAATTGGTGAAGAAAAAGAAGAAAATTAAATAAAAGAAATTTACCAATAAATTTTAGTTGTTGATAATTTTAATTTATTAATAATTTTTTGTGGTTATCGACCAATTTTTTCTATCATTAATCCTATTTTCTTTATAATAATCAAGAATGAAAAAAAAATGGTATAAAAAAATGGTTAAATAACCTTTATAATATTAGTTATAAGAACATTATGTATATTGGTTGACAAATAACCTTAACTTATGAAATGATATCAATACAAAATAATATTTATCAATGTCAACTAAAGTTTGGGATGTTTGAAATTAGCTGAAAAAGGCATTGATGTTGACAAAAACCCACAGTTAAAATCAATGGAAAAATAACATTGACAAATATTAACAGTGATGATAAAAAAAACTTAATCAAACTGACTTTAACATACAATAAATTATAGTTAATGTAAGCTGAAAAAACATGTTAAGTCAATGACGTATTGACCCTGACTAAGCTAATGATGTCCATGACAGAGTTGAGAAAATAAATCCTAAATAAATTGAGTAAATAAAGATAAAATATATGGATTTGAAAGACTAGATAATATGAGAATTTTAAAATTCCCACTTTAATGTATAATTTGATATTATCTAATTTAAATAATGAGATTACTCGTAAATTGGGCGTACATAATTCAATTAAAAAACATAAGTTGGATTAGATCAAGTTTGTGTATTTTTTTATTAGATCTATATCAACCTGACTCATTTTTAATTTATTTAGATTAAGTTACTTCAATTAACTATCAAGTTTTAAATATTATTTATAGACCAAATTTGAAACCTCAACAATATTCTTTTTGGTTAGATTTTTAAGAGTATTATTTTTGTCTCTATTCCAAAATTTGAAAATATTTATTCTTAAACTTGAAAATAATAGGTATATTCATTATAACTCAAGAATATTTTATTCTAACTTATATAATTTAATATTTTCAAACTCAAATATTAACTTTTAATGTTGTTTAACATGTAAAAAATATTAATATCATTAAATATTAGAAAAATTATATCTGTTTACTTATAAAACTTAAGATAAAAATATATCAAATTTTAATAACGAATTTAAATTTAAAAAATACAAACATATTTAATGCATATTTTCAAAATAAACTCTATTATTTGATATTTAGATAATTGAATGTTTCATAAATCTACATTTAGTTTTCTTAATTGGATATTTCATAAATACACATTTAGTTAACAGACTAATGGAGGAAATTATAATTATATTGTTATTATTATTTAATGATTTTGATTGAGTGGTTATGAGTTTTGGCTTTAATGTATTTTAGATCTTAGAATGAGTCAAATTGGGTTAACAATTTTAGATCTTAGAATGAGTTTAATCAAAATAAATTTCAAAGACCATTTCTAAAATCTTGATTTAACTTTTTTTTTATCTAATTATATATTTTTCTCACAAATACAAACATAAATAAATCATATTATCATCATAAAATAAAATAAAAAAACAACAACTCATACTTATTTATAGATAAAAATAATAATTTAGTGTTTCGTACTTACTGTTTCCAAATTCAACAATGACTACTTTCTTCTTTTACCTCTAACTCTTCTTTCTTTATTCTTCTTAATTAAATATCTATTTTGTCTATAGTTTTACAATTTATTTTTTCTTTTTTATTACAATGAGTGGTGTAGAATGCAGAGGTTTTATGGGTCCCAAAAGCATCCACCAATCCCAAAGTTAACTAACTCCACAAAATAAAGAATTGTGGTGAGTTTGTTGGTTTCTTTCTACTAAAAAAACTTCTATTTTTGGCAATGTCATCTCATTTTAACATAGACAGAGCCCTGCATGTAAATTTATGTATTCTTTTAGACTGTTTCAAAAGAATCTATTTTTATTATTTATACTATAATCTTTTTAATTTAATGTTTTACTACTTTTTATATAAAAATGAAAATCTTCTACATATTTTATTAAGTAAAAAGAAATCTATATTTCTCTTAGAAAAAGCTTTATTTAACCTTAAAAAAATATAAATATAGAATGATTGCTTGGCATAGTTTTGTTGTTGAGTGAATAGGTGCAGCAGAAGTGTTTGATGAAAGGTTTGGGTTGAGTTTTTGGTTTCTGATGACAGCCCCTCACATATTTTTCCGAAAAGGATGAGAGAGAAAGAGTTTAAGAGTCACAGTCAGAACCATAAATGAAGAGGGGCTTTTGATGGGAACAAAACAACCCATCAAGCATGTGATGTGTGAAACCCAATTACTTCCTTCTTCTCTTTCTTCCCTATTCTTACATTCATTCATTCTCATCACTGACACTACTCAAAATCTCCCCTTTCCATTAAATCTATGTATTTTTCTGGGTAAGAAAGAAAAATAAAAAATAGAGAATAAAATGTCACGCGTTGGTAGCAATTTGATTCGGTTTCAGATAAAAGAGATATGGAGTGCCAGAAAATCTAACAATCGTAAATAAACTCTACCCGTCAAATAATCCAAACTACTGACGGTATCATATGAAACTGATCACATGCACTTACCATTTTGGTCCCACCCTCCTCTTCTTGTCTCATATATCATAAATATTAATAATCATTTTCAAATGGGAGAAAAATATAAATAAATTTTATTTTATAAATTTTGGATGAAAAAGTTAATTTATTTTTGTCGTTTTTATTCTATATAATTATGCTATCAACACTATATTTTATACAAGTCTTTTAATTTACATTGATAGTAAAAATAATTAAATAATAATATAAAATACTTTTGACATATCAATAAAATTTAATGTAATTAGGTTAAAAAAACTATTTAAAGTTTCAAAATAGTTTAAAAAATAAATTTTAATTTTTCATCAAAATAGAAAAATTAAAAACATATTTAATTTTTAAAAAACAATTCTTTATTTTTTATTAATCGTCTAGTTTTTTCAATTCACAAATTGAACTATCATTAAACATATCCTAATGAACCAAAATGTTAAGTGTATGGATGCATATTAAGGGATATCAAACTTGTATTTGGACATTTTAATCAATCATAGGAAGAAATAATAGAATTAGTGAGAGGATATTTAATGTTTAAGCGGAATATAACAAGCTAAACACTATTAGTTTCACTCTATTACATGATATAGCAAAATAAAACACATAACTCAGTTTGACCTACAATCTAATGCAAAATAAAACAGGAAGAAGTAGTGAAACAAAAATTTCCTGTTGGCTTAAGAAATATTGCACTCATGAATTAGTATCAAATGTTAATAATTCAAACATGGCTAAGAGTATTTTCAAATTTGAGATTAAATGGAGAAACAATGTTGTTTTACTTTTATTTCATATGTGCAAATCTCAACCCACAGATGAATTAAAAACCACATAACAATTATATGAACATAGACTATTAGGATGGAAGAAAATTTCATGTTAATAACTACAAACAAAAACTCATGCATATTGATTATTTATTATTAGTAATTTTTATTTAAATAATTTTAAAATAAAATAATTTATGGAAGAAATAGTAACTGTTGAAAAATGATATAAAATTTAATTTTATCATTTTTTAAATTTACGAAATTGATATTTTTTACACAAATTATATCTCTTAAAACCTATAATTTTTTAATTCATTGCACAAATTATTTTAGTTTATTTTTATAAAAAATATTTATATTAATATTTATTGTATAATTTTATTTGAATTATCTTTCAAGAGGAAATATTTGTTTCAATTTATAGGTTAACGAATTGTTTTTATATAATCTTACTTAAAGAATGATAAGAAAATAATAAATATAAATAGATACCTGAAGATATTTTTTTTATAAAATATCAACAAGTAGTGAGATGTATTTTCTTGTACCTTTTACATCACTATCCACAAAATAAGGAATCAATTGCTTCGAATATGAAATTCAAGTTGGAGAAAAAGTTATGCTATGTGGTTTAATCTATTATTTGTTGACAAATATCAGATTAATTAGTTTTTCATTAAAATTATTTATAGAATAAATCAAGATGAAAGTTGATACATGAATTTTGAAAATTTCAAATATCCTTATCTCTAACTATAGTTGTACATTATATTAGTTATTATATCTAAATTTCTGTCGTATTTTTCTTATTTTTGTTTGGTTTCAAATAGCTAGAATTATCTATATTTAAATGTTAATTTAACTAAATAAAATATCGATGTGTTAGATTATTATCAAGAATAAAAAAAAAAAAGTATACAAATGGGCATGGCAACATAATCTTTGGACTTTTTAATCAAATCAATTTATTCCTTATGAGACTTTTCTTCTCTTTCGATAAAAAAAAAATTATTTCTTTTAATATAGAGAATCATTAGAATTTGAGAGGACTGTTAGTTTTAAAATGTTGGTATTCAACTATTTTAATAATAAAATGTTTTAAAACTAATTTTTTTATAATTGATTTTTTTAAGTGCATTATATATTTATAAATCACTTTTCTAAATTTTTTTTTGTTTTTTTTCTTTTTATACCTACTATAAGTCTATTTGTTTAAAGATTTGAAGTCATATGATTAAATTTTGTGACGAACTCTTTTCATCATTTTAATCAATTTTTTCATTTGAGTATATTGTTTTTCTATCTTTTTCTTTGGTTCAAATTTGTTTTTTACTTGTAGACTTCAAATGCTTGTATATGATTTTAGGGTCTTCTATGCAAGTCTTTATAGAGTAATGATCATAATGATATGACCTGATCATGTTTCTATGTGTACATAGGACATCTTGTAAGGTTGAAAGTGTTTGTGTTTTGTAGCATTTTTTTTGCAATAATATCATATAAGGGAAGCTAATTTGTGTAGTTGAACTTATTTTTTTGGCTTGAATGGAAGGCATGTTGGTATGACTATGTTAGATTTATGATAAATCAGTATCCTATGTTAATCATGTGTTATTTTGTGCTTAATTGTGATATGTTGTGATCTTATGGTTTCCCCATTTAAAAGTGTGGATTTGGATATTTGATTAAATGAGAAAGTTGTGATTTAAGCAATTGACAAATTCATATACCAATTAGAAAACATTTTCTAAAGTTGTTTAAGGTAAGAAAAAAGTTGAAAGTATCAATGTGTGCAATTAAGCATTTAAAACCCTCTCATTCATGATTTGTGTCATGGCGCTCGATGATAGCAAAGTGATGTTGCGTGTTAGTTCAAAATTTCTAAGTCAGACAACAATTTCGCTCTAGTGCACTATGTGCAGGGTTGCATAGTTGGACATCATTTTGATAGTTTGTCTCTGACTTATTTGTCTATGCTCTGTGGAGCAAAACCAAAGTCAAGAAGTTCAAGAACTTTGTGTCGCTAAGCGAAATTCTCCAATTTAATCTAAAGGGTTCTAAGGGTCTCAACGTAGAGTGCCAGTGTGTTTTTGTTGGGTGCCAAAGTGTTGTCGCTAGGCGCCAAACCCTTGTGAAGCCAATGTTTGGTGGTCTTTGTCGTGTTGGGCACCATTATATATTTTATTGAGTACATTTCATGACTTTTTTGATATTAATGGTTATCATAATGTGTTATTGATTCAAAAGGAGAAATAAATGTATTAATAGGTAACAATGTATGGATATATGTGGGGTAAATGCTATTGGATGTGTGATTTTCTAGAGTGTGCATTGAGTTAAAAACTGTTCAATCATATATGAAGTTATTTGGAATCCTACTAATCATCCATACTTATGCAGAAAAGGGTGATTAAGTGATGGGAGTGACAAAAATTCTCCTCATAAGAACCACCATGATTATGTAAGGAACTAACCTTGTATATGGTAGATTGGATGGACAGACATGGTACACCACCACAAATGCACGACTTCATGAGTTTAATTCTATTGTACTTATTCGGATAAATTGAATCTAAAAGAGTCAAATAATATGTTCGATCATATGTGTTTACAACTAATTTATCCTTTTGCTTTCTTTATTAGTTTTGTTTTAGTTGTCTATATTAATTTTACATTGATCACTTTAATTAATATGAATGAATGAGGAAACATGCATTGATCCATTTCAAGATGGAAATAATGTACTAATTTAGTCATAAATTTAGATCTTGTGTTTTTTTTATTTATTATGTTATAGTTTTATTTTGTTATGTATATTCTAGTTTATATAAACCCATTTCAAGATGGAAATAACGTACTAATTTAGTTATAAATTTATATCTTGTGTTTTTTTATTTATTATGTTATAGTTTTATTTTGTTATATATATATATATATATATATATATATATATATATATATATATATATATATATATATATTCTAGTTTATATAAATATTAAATATATAATATTTTATTTAGTAATTATGTTACACGATAAAACACAATGTCTTAATCTCTTAAGACCACTTGCAAGTAGTTGATATTTTTCTAACCTTCAATTGTTTTATTCCTTTCTACTCAGATCTTACCTAAATTTTAAAAGACAACTTTAGTGACGGGTTTTGAAAATTGCAATTATAGGAAAATATTTGGTTAAAGCTAAGACTTAATTATTTCAATTATAGGAAATTACTGAAAAATATATATTAGAAATATTTTGCGAAATTGTTAATCCACATATTATGATAATATGAATTTATGTGGTACATAGGAGTGGGCAAATAGAACTGAATTGCACTGTACTACTAAAATCTGTACTTAACTAAAAACTAATTTGTTTAAACTGAACTGTAAAACAGCTCAGACAAACTGAACTTTCTTTTGTTTTATCAAACTGTATTCAACTGAACTATACTAAACTACAATATAAACTGAATTGAACTACTAACTATACTAATTTTAAACTTAATTGTACTAATTTTAATTGAATTGTACTAGTTTTTAAACTGAATAGTATAACAATATATGTTATTTTTAATTGAAATTTATTTTAATATTTATTTTATTTTATTCATAAGTGTCTTACAAATTAATTTTTTAATTATTTGATATTATTATTTTCTATTTTATTTATATTTCTTTTATTATTATATGTGTATGGAAATTATTTTATTTTTAATTTATTTATTTTATTTTATTTATTTTTTATTTATATTTATTTTGTCATGAATATTATTTTACTTTTATATTTATTTTTTTAATTTTCTATTTATATTTTTTTGTTTTATATGTGTATATAATTTATTTTATCTTTTTATCTACTTATTTTATTTTAAAATAATTTTTTATTTATATTTTATTTTAAAATAATTTAAGTTTTCTTAACAAGACGAAACAATTGAATGAAAACTAGAGAAGAGGAAAAAGTAGATACAGTTCTTCTCAAAGTAAACTAAACCAAAACTGTTATAAGTTCAATTTTTAAAAACTGAAACATAAAATAGTATATTAAATTTTTTTAGTAAAAATGGATCAATTTTTTAATATAATATAATACAGTTAACTATAATACAATAAAAATCAATTATTTTTGTCCAGTTCTACTATTACTTACTCAACTTGTAGAATTTATTTAAAAGTTTTAATTTCAAATAACTTTTATAGAGGATTGTCCTCTTTGGTGAACATTGTTGTACTGCTTAAAAATACTTAATGAAGTTTAAAGACAGGTGTCATTGTTATTGACTTGGAAAAGTTTGATGTAATTAACTAAGCTACCAACTATTTTTTGGATGAATTATGGTTTTGTGGACTGCATGATTTACTTTTCACTTGCTTTATGAAGACTAACTTATTACAAGATTGATGATGTGGAACACAAACAAAGAAAGTGGATGCAAATGTCATTGCAGGAACCTGTCTTCAACAAAAAGAACAAGACGAACCGCCCTTTGGTTTCAATGATTCTTTCTACTTTACAACATTGTTAGGCAGATTTACCGAGGGAGTGACGTGTATGTTAGGACATGCAGAAACCATAATTAATATAAGAGAAAAAAAAAAATACTAACTGCACTTTAATGCATTTAAAAGCATGTGTTAAACCTATTTTTAAGAAAATAAATAAGTTATTTAATAATTGAGTCCTTAGTCTGTTTTATTAAGTTATTTAATAAACATAGTTTCTTATTACCATTTGACAAAATCTACATAACTTTTCTTAAGAATTTTTTAACGATTTTACTGTAACGAAAATGAAATATAGTGGCAAAAATTATTTCATTAAGTGAAGTTTGTCATATTTTTGTGTGGAAAATGTATATTTCATTAATGAAAAAACACATATTATTATATAATTTGTGTTTCCCTGAAACCTTTTGTCTGAAGCAAGAAAAGGCACGTAGAATTTTTCAAATGAAAACAAGAGACTATATTTGTTAAAATATTAATGTTGATTTCTTATCTTAAATTTGTTGATATAGCAAACACGATGCAATGGTAAATGGAGGAAAAAAACATCGTGGTTATTAAATAAATTATATTTTTTTTCTTATTCTTAAAATAATCTTATATTTTAAGAAGTATACACTAACTAAAGCATTTCATTGTTGAAATCCAAGATTTGAGAATTTGGTTGGAGGCGTACGTAGAGAAGCATGACTTGTAATAGTAATACAAGCATTCTATGCACGGAAGGGAGAATCTTTTTAGATCATCAAATTGATTGTTATGGTTCCAAAAGCACATAGTATCATTTTCGTTATTAATTTCCATAAACATTATCTCCAACTTGTGTTGGGTCTCTATTATCTACAATCACCAATGTTGGGTCTCTATTAATACAAGAAATTTTATCTTTTATGGCCCCTCCAATCATTATGTTAAAAATGATAACTGAAAAATAAAATATGAAATATACAAAGGAAGAATTTTTAGTTGGTTGCGAACATATTTCATGTGTTGATTTACCTTATCTTGAGGATTTTTCTACAAAATTTTGAAGTTGCCTGGATTGGACAAGCAGGTTATTATTAGTACACCATACACATATACTTTATGGTGTAGGGCAAGGTGAAAGTGACATCCCAAAATATTAACATTGCAACATCAATCTTTTGCATATAGACCCTCTCCTTTTAATTATTTTATGACATAACGCTAATTAAAATAAAAGACCTTTATCTCTTTTTAATAATTGCATGCCTCTATTTAAACTCTATTTTAAGACTACAAAGTTGTATAGAGGATATTATTACAACACTTTAAGGACAAATCAATGTTAGAATGTAGATTGAATATAAGAGATGCCTGTGTTTCCCACTAATTGCTTATTGGGACAAGGATCAAGTTTGGGATAGAAAAAAAGAAAAAAAAAAGAAAAAAAGAAAAGGTGGCTAGCTAGGTTGAGAACCTAGCTAATAATTTAGTTAATGACTGAACATTTTGGTGCAGCTACCTTTTCCAATTATTATTTTCCTTTAACTTCCTCCTTTGTGTCCTTTCAAATTAAATTAAACTTTGACCAACAGTCAAGTAATTTTGAGGTTCAAAGTAAGATGCCATCTATGCACTAGCCTAGTACCTGCTTGAACTAAAAAAAAATACATTATTCACAGTAACGTTACACCACCCTTAGATATTAGGTTTAGGTTAGTAACACACTTGCTATTATTATTACTTCTTCATTAAAAAAAAAGTCACATTCTTTATAAAGCATCTTTCTATAATATTTCGACATTAATATAAAAACACAAAAGCTTCTTTTCTCATTTTTGTTCTAGTCAAATCGATTAAGTTCTACTAGCTTTGTCATTAATATCCATTAAGGGAATACCAAGTTGGTGAAGAAAACAATAAATAACTTAATGGAGATCGTTACCTTTAAACACTTGATTGCTTATGTAGCTTTCGATTCTTAATCACTCTTATTTGGGCTGTGGGATCCGATACAAAGAATCCATTTGAGCCACTTTGGAGAAATTCCAAAACAATTCACATGAAATAATAATATGATTTAAATGTTAAAATATGAGAAAATCATGCAGGATAGTAGATAGGATAGAGGTGTCTGATATTTGAGTGAGAAGAAGTGAAATACTATGTGCTTTGAAAATTTTATATCGATTAAAAATAAGATAAATGATATAAATTTTATTTTATAAGATTGAATTAGATTTAAAATTATTTATTAAATTAGATTAAAGAAGATATATAAATTGTGGATATGAAAAAGAAAAGAAAAGGGGAGAATCTTGTTGGAAGGTTTGAGAGGAGGATGTGGTTGTGACAGAGAGTTGAAAAGAGGAGAATGAAATAAGTTGTGGGGTATGAGATAGGAGTGTTTCTTTAAATCAATCATAGGAGGTGACCCTTGAAAGTGAAACCAGCACTGCCCACTCTGCTCGTAGCAGAATTCTCCAAAGTTTTCAACTCTCCTCCAAATTAAAATAGCCAGATAAAGTTAAGGATCAGATGTGAGATTACAATGTGACTTCTCACTAACTTTTTAACATGCAACCCACAACTTCCAAGGAATCTTACCCTTCTTCTGCTAAATTCTTTTAATTAAATATCTACACACCTAATTTCTTTTTTAGTTCATTTAAAATTATTTTTCTCTAATTTTTTACCTTTTTTAAAAAAATATATAAATTTTCATTTTTATAATTATTTTATTTTTATATTTTATGTCAAATGAATATAAAACTCATAAGTTTAATTTAAATCATTAGATAACATATTACATATTCATTCAAGTTAATTATACTCAGAAGGTTTATTTCTATAATTATTATTTTTTAATTTAAAACATCGAAATATTTTTATGTGTAACGTGTTTAAACGTATGTGAAATTAATTTACTAATTATATATATACAGAATCCGTCTGGATTTATAGAATTTGTATGGATTTATAGAATCCGTCTGAATTTATAAAACAGTTTTAATTTATAAAATTTGTGGGTTAAAAAAACAACTACCTTTTACTTTATTTTTTATTTTAAAAAATAATTACCTTTTAAAAAATATATAATAAAAGTTAATAACTTGACTAGTCACGATTTTTAATAACTACTTTTTATTTTTTTTATTTTAAATTAAATTTTTAAAATTATTAAAATACCCTTAAATTCAAAGTTGTTGTTTATTTTAATAGGGACATTTTTGTAACCTAAAACTTAGTATACTTTACTAAAATATACCAACTAAAAAATCATTTTACGCAAATTAGGAAATCCTATATATATATATATATATATATATATATATATATATATATATATATATATATATATATATATTATATCTTACATTTTCTATGTATATCTTTTTCATAGTTTTATCCTAAGTTTAATTACGTTTTAAGATTTTTACAACTTGAATTTCTTTAATTGAGTTTTTATTGAAAAAACTATTTTATTGAAAATACTTAAAAAATTATATTTTTTAATTGAGTTCCTATTATATAGATGATACTATTATTATTTTCTTATACCACCTTATTATTTCTACACTTTTTATTTATCTATAAAAATATTTAATATTTGAATAAAATAAGATTTTTATGTTATATATTTTAAATTATGACTTTAGCATTTACAAAATTAATCTAGGATTATAATACAAGCACGTAATATTAAAAATTGTCAGAATTAATACTAATTACCAAAATAAATATAGATTTATAATGGTAATAAGTCAAGTTTCTAGTTTTACAATATTAAATACGAGAGTTTGCTACACTTACAAATATACAGTATACATTATCGATTGAACTAATGGTACATTAATTCTTTTCTTTTACGTTTTCAATAAAAACAAACAAAAAAAGTTTATCCTCTACTTTTTTAGAAAAAGAATTTTTCATTTAAATAAATTGTAGCATATTCTGTCCATACTAAAGGAAATGCCATATATTGGTTCAGGCACTCAGAAAAATAAAAATGTAAAAATTTTATTTGATCACTCAGAAATTGCTTAAAGCTATTGTATTATGTTTTGCTAAATTAAATTGACAATAGTTACAAAATTTTATTTTTCATTTAGTGAATCTAAGTGGTTGAAGTCTCCATAACATAATACATAAAATTTAAGATAAAAAGTTACATTATTGATTATATATTCTTCTAACATTGGGAAAAAGTAAATATGTATGCTATTTAGGTGAAAGGAAAAATATAAAAATATTTAAGAAAGTACATGAATCTAAGAAAGACATTTGTGCAAACTTATCTTTTGTGAATAAAAATGTTTTTTTACAAAAAGAATATTTTAAAATACTCATTTTTAATCTTGGAGCACATGTTGAAGGAAAAGATGTAATATACTGTTTTACAAATTCACATCATTTAAAAATTGTGATAAAACATCTTAAATAGTTTGGTAAAATTGTTAACCAATTATTATAAATGATAATTGATTTTTTGTATTTTTAAATATATTTGAACATTTATAAAAAAAAAATCTAATAAATTATTTGCAAATGTTAACTTTTGAAGATGATAATTGATTATATTGTAGCATAGTTACTGTTTCTTTCAGTAAAAAGGAACATTATTGATAAAAAAATTAAAACTTTTGAAGAAGAAAGATGATAAAAGTAAACTTGTTTTTAAACCTATGAATATTTAAACACTACAAAAAAAAAAAAAACTCTTAAATAATTATCAATTTTAGTAACTAAAAATATGTTTAGAAATCAAATTCTTAATCAAGGACCAATTTAGAAATTACTTATTTTGTTAGCTAAAACACTAGTAGTTAATATTAATGATTAATTTAGAGACCAATTCATAATATAAACTATTTTAATACATTTGAAAGATTCTTAATTATAATTTATAAATTGCTATCTAAATTGATAAATATAATAACTAATTATTTTTTATCACTAAAACTTATCATTATTCAAATATTTTTTTACAGTGAAATAAGTAAATTAACCACGAACACTCAACGTAAAGATAATAAAGTCAACAGAGAAACAAATTTATAATAAAAGCTTATAATTATATTTAAAATAAAACATATATTAATCACTACTAGGACTTTGTTTAATGATTCTCTTAAATTTTTTTACTCTAATTTCTTTACTACTATCATAGAATGAAGACCTTTGATAAATAAGATTAAATTTCTATCTTAGTTGAGACCATTAACTAACTTACAAAATGTCGCTTTTAAATATTTTGTTTGGTTATTGATTTTCCTCCCCCCACACACTGTGTCTATAATTCCAAATTACGTATTCTATAGATATATTTTCCAGATAGTGTTTATTATGTAAAAGTGACATTATTATAATTGATATCTTATATTAAATAGATTTTTACGAAGAATTCAGATCAATGAAAATCAAGTGGCTTTTTAAACTTAGCTCTTATAGATCTTGGGTGTTGCTCCCTACACCTCCTCCAGTGGGATCTATACCTCCCATTAACTTAATTTATTTCAAAAATATTTTACACATTCCCACTATTATTTTATTCCAAAAATACTCTAGACCTCCCCACTATCCTTAACAATCTTTCTCTTTCTCTCTCTACATTAATGGAGCATTCAGATAGTTCAAATTTGGATTTGTAACATACTACAAAATATAAAATTGGGAGGAAACTTTAATATTAGTACTTCTATCATTTCCATTTTATAAAATTAAAAGTTAGATGCAAATACAAAATAATAAACATAATAATATTAATAGTAAATAATGATAATAAACATAATAATATTAATAGTAAATAATGATATATTATTATTATTATTATTATTATTATTATTATTATATACTAACTTTATAATGACGAAAGAACTAAATAAATTCTAAATCTTTAAC
>NC_028361.1:5839612-5896706 GCF_000741045.1 Vigna radiata var. radiata | reverse complement strand
AAGAAAATATATTCAAATTTAAGTCATGTAAATGCTCCATTAATGAGCCATGTAAATGCTCCATTAATGTAGAGAGAGAAAGAGAAAGATTGTTAAGGATAGTGGAGAGGTGTAGGGTATTTTTGGAATAAAAGAAAATAGTGGGGAGGTGTAGAATATTTTTGAAATAAATTAAATTAATGGGAAGGTACAAGTCCCACTTGGGGAGGTGTGAGGAGTAACACCCATAGATCTTCAGTAATGGCCCACAGGTTCGAAGTTCATTAACCTATATGTTTTTGGGCTCAATTTAGTTAAAATATCCTACTCTTACTTATGCCCGCTTCTTCCTGCACCGACCTTTTTTCTTCCTGCACCCCTAATTTTGAAAATGTCAATCTTATTCTTAGGTTAGAAGAATTAATATAAAACCCTATAATTCAACCGAAATATATTTCTAAATCACAAAATACATTCTAGATTCTCCAATTCGATTTAAATTTTGGATTAACCAAAATGTGAATGTAGTGAAGACTAGATAGTGAATAGGGACTTAAATCTATTCCAATAATGAAATGCTTTTTAAAATATAAGTAAAGATTTGCATCCACTTTCTTAGTTTGTTTTCCTCATCATCAATCTTGTAATAAGTTAGTCTGTAGTGAAAGATAAATCGTACGGTTCACAAAACCATAATTAATCCAAAAAAGATAGTTGGTTTGGTAATTTAGTTAATTACATCAAAGTTTTCAAAGTCAACAACGACACCTGTCTTTAAACTTCATTTACTATTTTTAAGTAGTGTATTGTGATGAACAATGTTCACCAAACAGGACAATCCTCCATAAGGCTATATTTTCAATGTATGAGGAGGATGGGTTTGTTTTAGTGAATTTCGGACGATTTGCGAGTGAGAAGAATCAAGCCATGAAAACATGACATTTGGAAGCAAATACAAATTATTTTAAGATACTTGAATAGATTTTGCTCATATTAAATCGATTCTAAATAATTAAAAAAAAATTAAAATTGATCTTTCAATAATGAAATCGATTATGATTATTTTATATATACATTTTCTTTCCTTACATATATAAATAATTAGCTTTTATTTTTTATTATATATTATTAATAATAAAAATAAGGTTTAAATATTATTTTTATTTTTATTTTTGTTCAGTTTGTTTAATGTGATTTTTATTATTTTTTTTGCATTCAATTAGGTATTTATTTTAGTAAATTTTGTTCAATTTAGTATTATTTTAATTTTTTTGTCTATCACCGTCGGTCCAAATCTCTTTCAATTCATTCCATTGTTGTTACAAGAATTATTCATTTTCATCTTCTCCTCTCTCCTCGTTACAATCACAATTAATCACACTATAACAAAAATTAAAATTGAATAGAGAAGAAGGAATGGATTGAATAAGATAGAAAAGGTGAAATGCAATGATAGTTATAGAAACCATGGACTTCACTATAGAACCATGGATTCAAAAGATTGAAACCCTCGTGAAGGAGAAGGAAGAAAGAGAAAACATTAGACAACATTAACGATGGCTCTAATGGCGACGAAGTGATGACAATCTGACGAGTGAGCGGGGATTTTGGTTGGATAGTGAGGCGATGAATCCTAGTGTCAATGGTAGTGTGCTTCGTAGAAAGTGACAAACTAATGACTTGTTGACCGAGCTTCTCAACTAAGCTTCTCTTTTATTAACTTAGCTTTTCACTCGATTTTCTCTTTTTTTTGGTTTAGCTTCTCAGCCAAGCTTCTCCTTTGCTGACAGACTATGTAAGCAAAAATAACACACGTTAGCACATGTCTTGTAGGCAATGTTACTCTCTATACTTTTCCATTAATAGTTTAAAGAGAATCATAGAAACGATCTAAATTGAACAAAATTCACTAAAATAAAAACTTAATTTAACATGTAAAAAAAATGAAGATCACATTGAACAAATTAGACAAAAATAAATATCAAAATAATATTTAAACCTAAAAATAATAATATTTACAATAATAATACTTTTTTGTAAGTTATAATAATAATTTTCTTTTCATATATGTACATGTCTATATATAAATAAATTCTTTTTCTATTCTTTTTCCATCCACCCACACCCCTTCAAATCCTCAATCCAATTCAAAGTTAATTGAAATTAAAACTTTTAAATAAATTCTACAATTTCAGTAGTTGCCACATAAATTCATATAATGATACTATGTTTGTTAACAATTTCTCAAAACACTTCTAATATATATATATATATATATATATATATATATATATATATATATATATATATATATATATATGTAAATTAATGATTATTATTTTAATGATAGTATTACGAGTTACTAATTACTTTTATTTCTTTTGTTATAGAATTAAATTAAAAAAATTGGCATTTCATTGAATAAATAAATCAATATTTAAAGATTGTTTCAATTATTATTTTTTTAATTAATTGGATGCAACATAGAATTCACGGCATAGTAGGATTCCTTCAGTTGTTGAAATGGTTTTTTTGGTGGACAAAGCTTCAGTTTATTTTGCAACTGCGGTTTAGTTAGTTTTCTGTCTTTCTAAACTAAAAGTAAAACAAAAAAAAAAAGGTCCTAAAACAAAGTAAAGCCGCATGTCGCTTATTTATGTTGTCAAATTCATAAATATGAACCAAACTTTCTTAACAAATTTCCTATTCCTACTCTTTCGGATCATCCCTACATTCCAACCATTACAATGCTTCATACTTGTTTCTTACCATCTTCACTTCAACACTTTCAATCTCTCTCAACGCCATGCAGATCACCCATTTTCATCATCTTCTTTAATAAATTACAACCCATCCTCATAATTTGCCTTGCAACACACATACACTGTTATGGCACTTTTTAAGACACGGAAGAGATCATCATCACCATCTTACGTATCAACCCTCACAATATTTGTGTTCATTGCACTATGTGTTTTTGGCGTCTGGATGCTATCCTCCAAGTCAGTAGTGCCACCTCAAACACAGAGCGATGAAGACATTGCAACCCGAACGTCCATTGATACCTCTACAACCAATGACGAACTCTCTGCCTCCCATGGAATGGCTGAAAAAATTGCAGAAACCAGAAAAGACAGTTCATCTTCTGTCTTTGGGGACAACCCTGGACAGCTTCCCGAGGATGCCATAAAATCTGATGAAAAACATTCCAACATGGAGTCACAAAATCAGCACATCATGGCCAGCATGGACGCACAGCTTTCTGAGGAAAGCTCGTTAACTCAAAAGGAGCAAGCTTCCGTGATACACGAAGCTGGCGCAGATAGTGATGTGAAAATAACTGAGCCTGAGAAAGCTCAGCAAACCGTCACCACAGCGGCGGTGGAACATGAGGAACCCAGCATTGGAAAGCAGCAAGACGTTCAAGGTTTTGACACTAAACCGGCGGAAGAAGAAATAAACAAGGAACAATTTCTAGAGGACAAAGGCGGCGTTGAAGCAAATCCTAAAGCAGACGTGTTGCAACAGGACCCTGAGGCGGCTTTAAAGGGAACAAATTCTGAGGAGGTGTCGGAGAAGATTGAAAAGCCGAAAGTAGATGAGGTTGAGGTAACGCAGAAACCAAAAGCAGAGAAGAAAGGTCGTAAGTCAAAGAAGCAGTGGTCGACACAAGCTGCTCAGTCACAGAAAGAAAACAAAAGACAGCAAGTTGAATCGAACAGTGAAGAGAAACTTGAAGATCACGAATGGTACCTCTGCAATGTCACTGCCAATGAAGATTATATACCGTGTTTGGACAATGAAAAGGCAGTGAAACAGTTGCGTACCACAAGACACTACGAACACAGGGAAAGGCATTGCCCAGAAGATCCTCCTACTTGTCTCGTCCCACTTCCCAAAGGTTACAGAACGCCCATCGAGTGGCCTAACAGCAGAGATAAGGTCACTTTTTTGCATTCAAAGATACATCAAATACATTAAAATTAATTTATATGACAAAAATCCAATTTATTTATTCTATTTTTATATACCTCCGAGGCTAATAAGATCGAATTTCGAAATCATCATCTTACAGACCGATAATTTAATAATAAAATAATGTACATTAGAATTTTACGTTAAAAAATTAAGTAAATTTGATAAAAATGTTATTATTATTATTATTATTTGAAGTTGTTAAATAGATGGTTTTTGTTGGATGTGATGACGCATTTGGAAATAGATATGGTACCACAATGTACCACACAAGAAGCTAGCAGAGGTGAAGGGACACCAGAACTGGGTGAAGGTGACCGGAGAGTTCTTGACCTTCCCTGGAGGTGGAACTCAGTTCATTCATGGAGCTCTCCATTACATCGATTTTCTTCAACAGGTCAGAATGAGAATTTCCAACGAATACTGCTCATAAATCGTAATTTGTCCTAAGTAGTTTTATAATTTGACTCACGCAGGCTCAACCTTCTATTGGATGGGGAAAGCACACACGGGTGATCTTGGATGTTGGGTGTGGGGTTGGTAGCTTTGGAGGGTTTCTATTCGAAAGGGATGTTATTACAATGTCTTTTGCACCTAAAGACGAACATGAAGCACAAGTGCAATTTGCCCTTGAAAGAGGAATTCCTGCAATATCTGCTGTTATGGGTTCTCAAAGGCTGCCATTCCCCAGTCTTGTATTTGATGCTATACATTGTGCACGTTGTCGAGTACCTTGGCATGTAGATGGTTGGTCCTCGTAACAACTATTGATTGTTCATAATGGCTGAGTTTTTGTGCTAACCATGATTGTTGAATAATGTGAAACTCTTTTCTAGGTGGCATGTTGCTGTTGGAACTGAATCGGCTTTTGAGACCAGGTGGTTTATTTATTTGGTGTGCAACTCCTGTGTACCAGAAGCTTGAAGAAGATGTCGAGATATGGAAGGGTGGGATTATTACATATCATATTTTTTATTTTTACTTTTGAAAAGATAATTAACTCAACACTGACATCCTGAAATGTTATTCCAGAAATGACCTCACTCACAAAGTCCATTTGTTGGGAGCTTGTGACCATCAACAAGGATGAACTGAATCGTGTTGGTGCTGCTATTTATCGCAAACCCACTTCCAACGAATGCTACAACCAAAGGGCGCACAGTGAACCTCCATTGTGCAAGGACGATGATGATCCAAATGCTGCCTGGTAAATCTCTCGTTGTATTGTTTGATATTTGACCAGTAAAGTACATATAACAACACCTGTGATCTTGATTGGTCTATTTTACTATATTTCAGGTATGTGCCTCTGCAGGCATGCTTACACAGGGTGCCTGTGGACCACACTGAGAGAGGAGCCAAATGGCCTGACACTTGGCCTCGTCGACTAAATAAACCTCCATATTGGTTAAACAACTCGCAGACTGGGATCTATGGAAAACCACCCGCCCAAGATTTTGCAGCAGATACTAATCGTTGGAAAAATGTTGTGGAGGAGTTGAGCAACATTGGTATAACTTGGACTGACGTGAGAAATGTCATGGACATGCGATCCATCTACGGGGGGTATTGATTCAACTCAGGGTACAACTATTCTACATTTTTATACATACGAAATCCTCAATCTCTGTCTCGTTCGTGCAGATTTGCGGCAGCTCTAAAGGATCTTCCCGTCTGGGTGTTCAATGTGGTGACCGTAGATACTCCGGACACACTTCCTGTCATCTATGAGAGAGGTCTTTTTGGGATATATCATGATTGGTGTGAATCCTTCAGCACGTATCCAAGAACTTATGATCTACTGCATGCAGATAATCTTTTCTCAAAGCTGAAAGATAGGTATGGGTGGAAGTAGTATGATCCTTTAATTTTCGCTTATACTAGAGAAACTGCATCAGGCTGACCCAGTTCTGCTGTTTTGGCTCTTTAGGTGCAAACTAACAGCTGTTATGGCAGAGGTTGATAGAATAATTAGACCAGGAGGTAAGTTGATTGTCCGTGATGAACCTTCCACCCTCAGCGAAGTGCGAACTTTGTTAAATTCTCTACATTGGGAAATATTACATGACAAAATAAAAGAGGGTGTACTTTGTGCAAAAAGAGGCAAATGGAGGCCTACGGCTATAGCAGTGTCCTGATGAAGTGACAGTGGTTTAATTCAAGGAGTCTTTCAATCGAAGCTATGCCGTGGCGTTAACGTGTATTCGGCTTCTCAACCCCACATGGCACAGCAACTTCCAGAAAACGTCACACTATTATTTTATAGGTTTTCATAGCATGTGTACATCAGTTTTTAGTTTAATTACCCCGAGATTATTATCATATAATGGGAAACTTGTCATAGATGGTGTACCTACCCACTGATTTAGATTTTTACTAGCCAATATAACATGTCTTATTATTCTGTTTTGAACCTGGTTGAGTAATAGTTCATGAGTGTAAACTGAGAAAGACAGGAGAAGTTTGACCTTGGTTCATTCGTAGGATCATAATTTTCTCGATGGGAACAATATTTCAGACATTTTTATGTCTCCAGGCCGTCATATGGGATTGATTCACCAAAACATCATTGAAGGGGAAATATTCACAAGTAACCAACAGTTTAACCCAGAGAAAAGTATAACAACTAGAGCTCAAACTCAACGTTTCAGAGCTCATCCTTTGAATAGTACTACATATCTATACAAAAAATTCATGCGGATTCGAAGCAGAATGAAGAAACGACAGGCTATTCCTGTACTGAAGAATACACACTGTCGCCTATATAACCAAAAATAAAAATGAAATATACTATGCTGCTATAAGCTTGAAAACCTCATTATCAATCAAAGATGTCAGTGTCCACATACCAACGAATAGTAGATGCTACTATGCTAGTGCTCGTAAATCTCTAGCACACCATCAACTTGCACTGAGAAGTTTCTGCAACTCACCACTTTGGACTGCAGCACTGAGATCTGAATTTGCGAAAACAGCATAAAAGTAAAAAGACTGAGGGAATGAAACACGGTGAATGAAAAACGAAGACAGATCGAGGGGTTAACTGTAGACCATAGGTAATAACTAACAAGAATAACAGATAGAATTTTTTATTGGTATTTCAAAGTTATGAATGAGATCGCATCTGCAAAGAATTGATAATTAATAAAATTAGTTTTGAACTTTATTTTTGGTCAGCCAAAAGATAATTTTACAACAAAAGGGTGCAATGGGTACCCAACTCACATGAATTCAAACAATTTATGTCTGAATGTTTTTATTCTAAAATAATGTTAAAAACCTGGTATAATTCTTACCTATCACAAAATCTACAACTCTACAAGTGACTCTAACTCAATCAATTTTGGTTCCTAAACAATCCCTCACTCTAACTGGACAAGAAAATATTCATCTAAAATAAAGTTAATTGGTAATTCAACTGTGAGTATGAGTAACAATTTAGAACTAACCATCTGATCCACCAATATGCTTGCCATTCACAAATACTTGTGGCACTGTCCTTCGACCGATCAAATCCAGAATAACACTCTGAATTTCATACCCGTCATCTACAGGAGAAAATAACACAAGCACCGTGTCCCACGTGAAAAGCTTGAACAACGAGAGCATTTTAACATAACAGACGCAAACTGGCTAGTTATGATTACCTCGTAAATCGAGCTCCACCACAAACGGTTTCTCATTTAGTTCAGCAAGTATGCGTTTGGCCCGCAAGCAATAGCTACGAACAAGAAAGAGTAGCAAACCCTAATTATTGAGACAATATTGCATCAAACGGAATGAAGGAAAATGGAGAAATTAGAAGGAACGCACGGGCAATAGGATTTGGAGAAAACAGTGATTCTGTTGGAGTAGATGGCGTTTTGAACGAAGGCGGAAACAGAATTAGAGGCTTGGGCGTGCAGTGTTCCAAACCACAACACAAAAACAATGAACGTCACCGTTACGACCATACTCCACTTTAACCCCATCATCATTCTCCTTCCCTTTCGCAAATACACTGTTCCTTTCCTTCCTCCTCTCCGATGGCCGCAGTGCCCCCAGATTTCTTAAAACGCAAAACAAAACCGTCGTTTTGTTGCTCAGACTCAAGGAAAGCACCTGTTTCTTCAATTAACAAGACCAGTTCTTCAATTAACTTTAATTTAATTATTTTTTACAAACTTCATTTTTAATTTTTACTTTATTCTACAACTATGAAAAGGATTATTAAATATTCACCTCATAGAAAATATCAAATTGTCTTTTTTTTTCACTTATATTTTTCCTTCTTTTCCAGTATTTTTTTTTTCTTTCTTAGTCTCATGTTATATCTTCGAATCTTTCACGCAATATTATATTCTACTCCTTTTTGGTTTATTATTATTGATCATGAGGATTTCTTTATTTTGCCACTTTGAAAAAAAAAAAAACTTCAATCATCATTCAATGCAAAAAATGGAATAAATACATTTTATTTTTTTATCCCTTCTCTTTTGATATCTGAAGATATATTTTAATCAAGGTTTAATATTTATTTTGGTTTCTCTTTTGGAGGGTTTGTTCAAAGTGGTTCTCCTTTTTTTTAAAGTTCACTATAGTCCTAGATTTGGCAAAAACTGTTTAAAGTGATCCTTTTTGGTTACGGCGTTAACTTGACTAACGCAGAGCTGCCAGGTGTGTAATATGTGATGATGTGACATTGTTTTGTCTTTTAAAAAAATAGATAATTGTGACGTGTAATTAAAAAATGAATTAGAAGTAATTTTTGGTGTGTAATTAAGTAAATCATCCTGTTACAGTACTGATTCATGGTTATTGTTCCAAATTTTAAAAGCAATGGTTAGGGTTTTTGGTTATTTTCTCCAGAGTTTTCGAAAGTTAAAAGGCTAGGGTTTGGAATGGCTTCTTCACAAAGTGGTTGTTCTTGTTTGAAGACAACGAGCAAAGTCGCTTTGCATTCATCACAGGGTGGTGTTTCGAGGGGTGTTGGGATAACCCCTATGTACTTCTCGTGATGAATGACTAGGTTGTATCGAGGTGTAGAAAACGAATATGGTGGAGTGATGTTGCGATTTGGGTTTTTGCATATTAGGGGTTTTTTTATTTGGGATTTTAGGGTTTTTTGTACAGTTTGTGTGATTGAGGTTGAGGAAAAAGGAAATTGAGATTGAATGAAGGTTTTTCTCGTACTTGGAGATTGCGAGGAAAAAGGAATTCTCCTCTTTTTTATGCTGCTGCAAACATCCTAAGAGGCTTTCATTATTTAAGAATAAAGACATCCATTAAACAAAGAAGTCTCACATGTATCATCTAGAGTATCNNCANCCAAGGAAAATTGAAGTACGAAACCAGTCTTCAGCTAGTCATGAAAACTTTAATAAAGCTTTTAGGTNTGTGACANCTTCTTCAATGGCATAAACTATCATCTTCTTGTTCAACATAAACATATATCTAATAATATATTCTGTTAGGTATCCTTAATATGTATGATAGCCATATACCTCAGGGCACATTGCACAATTTTTAAAGAAAAGGGGGACCACATTTAACATTTTTAAACCATTGGGGGGACTAAAACGAACTTTTTTACACGAACCCAGATTGTTCATTTTAATTACAGTAGAAACTGATAATCATCCTCTACATGAAAAACACATAAAATTTTCAAAATTCTCAAAACATTCCTTGTAGTTATGGCAACTTTCGTTACAACAATGTGAGGAATGTGAAAATCCTTTGCCCCATGGCTTCAAACAAGAAGAACAACTTTGTGAAGAAGTCATTCTTAATCCTAACCCTTTGCTTTTAAATTTTGGAACAACAATTTTGCTAACTGCAGCGCAGCACGAATGGCCAGAAAACCCATTCGTTGTTGAACGAACCACACTCTTGAGCAAACCACAAATTCAATTACACCATGAACGCAATTTCACCAGGAATCGAAATTTGGGTTGCTGAATTAGACTGTTGAACCCTAAATCGCCCTTAATTCGCAAGTTGATTTTACCCCAAATGCAGTTAATCCTAATTTTATTTTAACCCTATCTTTTAAATATTCCACATTATTTTAAATTACGTTTATTTTAACACATATAAAACGTCACAATGCCATGTCAATAATGAGTTTCCAACTCATCAAATTTGTGTCAAGGGGGCAGTTCTACCGTTAGTCTTTTTAACGCCGTAAGTAAAAAGGATTAATGTGCACCATTTTTGCGAAAAGTAGGATATTATTGAATTTTTGAAAAAAGGAAGGACCACTTTAAACAGACCCTACAAAAAGAGGGACCAAAATAGGTATTTAAGCTTTAATCAATCATCCAAGTGCATAAATTGCGAAAATAACAGTTAGACTCTCATAAATTGCGAAAATTACATCCTCATCCTTCTTTTTTCTTTTCCATCTCATCATTCTTTTTAAATATTTCAAACCAAATTTAATATTCTTACTTTTATTAGTTTATTTTCTTTATTCATTGTCGATCCAAAGAAAGAATTACAGAACCTATTTATGTATAAAATTTAATAGTGAAATAATTTATATTATTTGAAAAGTTGCTTTTTAACACAGAAAATAATTAAATTAACATTTTCAATTTGAATAAATTTAAATAATGATGTTAAATTTTTATTAAAATAAATAATATTTTTTATTTAAATAAATTTTCAGCAATTAATATTATTTTTTATTAAAATATTAAATCATTAGTTTATATTCAAATAAAATTTAATCACTAATATCAATAATGATTAACTTTATTAAATTTATAAATTTATTAACAATAAAAATGTCTACTAATTATTGAAATAATGTAATTAATTTAGTTTAAGTCTAATAATTATATGAATACTTTATTCTGAAAACAGTTGAAGTTATTATAAAAAAAATTCAGTATATTTTCCATTTGTAAAATGTATCTTTAATTATTTTTTTATAATGACTTTTGTTAAATATACAATAACATATAATCTATTATTAATAAGTTGTTAAAAAAATTATTAAAATATTATCTTCTATTCCATTTCATCAATGTAAAGAATAAAAGTTGTTTCCTAAGGAATCAAATTCTGAAAGTTACGAAATTTTGAGAATTATTTTTAACAATTTTGTTATAACAAAACACATGTTATTATTTTATTAATCTGTTTTAATTTATATTTTAAAGAATATTTGAAATGGATTATCACGTTAGCATTAAAAAAAAATAATTATTAAAAGAATTTTTGCAAGCAAGAACCGATAAATCTATTCCGTAAATTCTTGTGTCAATAACTTTGTCTGGAAAAGGGTTTATTGTGTGAAACAATATGTTAATAATAAGCTGCTGGAAAACTGAAATGAATAGCACTTGTACTGGGTCTGTAGGTCAAACTCCTTGGGAGGAAAAGTCAGAAAGTCACTGTTGGTTGAAGGAAGCTTCTCATCACCACACACGAAAAGAAGTGGAACAGAACCCCCCCTTTTGCTGAAGATCAAGTCTTCTCCTCTTGTTGGGAGATCCTAACTGCAGCAGACGATGGCCGAGGTTGCCGTGTCAACTGTTGCTACAAAGCTGGCGGAGCTACTGGTGGAGCAAGCAGCGGTGGCGGTTTCACAGCTTGCAGGGGTAAGAGGGCAGGTGGAAAATTTGAAGAACGAATTGGGGTGGATGCAGAGCTTTCTCAGGGATGCAGATGCCAAACAAGAAGGCAGCGACCGAGTTCGCTTGTGGGTGTCGGAAATCAGAGACGTGGCTTTCGAGGCAGAAGAACTAATAGAAACCTACGTGTACAACACAACCATGCAGAGGCAGTTGGACAAGGTGTTCAGACCTTTTCATCTGTACAAGGTCAGAACCAGGATCGATAAGATCCTGTCCAAGATCAAGAGTATATCCGACAGGCGGGAAACATACGGCGTCGTAATGATAGGTGATGATGGTAATAATAGTAATGAAAGGTTGAGGCAGTGGAGACAGCCTTCTCCTTCTTCTGAGGAAGAGTATCTTATTGAGCTTGAAGATGACATGGAATTATTTCTTACCCAGTTGCTTGCCCTGGAACCAAACCCTTACGTAGTTTCTATAGTTGGCATGGGGGGTTTGGGGAAAACCACTTTGGCTAAGAAGCTCTACAATCACAATAAAATTACCAACCATTTTGACTGTAAAGCGTGGGTGTATGTCTCTAAAGAGTATAGGAGGATAGATGTTCTGCAACGGATTCTGAGGGATGTGGATGGTGCCCCCAGACATGAAATGGGGAGAATACCTGAGGAAGAGTTTATCAACAAGTTGCGCACTGTGTTGAGCGAGAAAAGGTATTTGGTGGTGCTTGATGACATTTGGGGGATGGAGGTTTGGGATGGGTTAAAATCTGCCTTTCCTAGAGGGAAGATGGGAAGCAAGATATTGCTGACCACAAGGAATTGGGATGTTGCTTTACATGCTGAT
Organism: Vigna radiata var. radiata; assembly: GCF_000741045.1. Lineage (NCBI taxonomy): Eukaryota > Viridiplantae > Streptophyta > Magnoliopsida > Fabales > Fabaceae > Vigna > Vigna radiata. The sequence goes on along the minus strand of NC_028361.1, from coordinate 5,884,338 downwards.
GCCTGTAGTAATCCTCATCAGTTGCGACCATTGACAGCAGATGAGAGTTTGAGATTGCTCAGTAACAAAGCTTTTCCTGGAACAAACGGCATCCCCTCAGAGTTAAAGGATCTTGCGACGGAGATTGTGGTCAAATGTGGAGGTTTGCCTCTGGCTGTGGTAGTAGTCGGTGGTTTGCTGTCTAGGAAGCTCAAGTCAAGTGGGGAGTGGAAACGGGTGCTGCAAAATATCAGCTGGTACTTGCTAGAAGAGCAAGAGAAGATAGCAAGAATTTTGGCCCTAAGCTACAATGATTTGCCTTCTCATTTAAAGTCGTGTTTTTTGTATTTGGGTCTTTTCCCGGAAGTTGTGAACATTCAGACAAAAAAATTGATCAGACTATGGGTAGCGGAGGGATTTCTTCCGCAAGAAGGAGAAGAAACTGCTGAAGGTGTTGCCCAGAAATATTTGAATGAGTTGATTGGTAGGTGCATGATTCAAGTGGGAACAGTAAGCTCGTTAGGCAGAGTCAAAACAATTCGCATCCACCATCTCCTCAGGGATCTTTCACTCTCTAAAGGAAAAGAGGAATGTTTTCTCAAAATATTTCAAGGTGATGTGGCAGGTCCATCAACTAAATCCCGGCGCCAGTCCATGCATTCTTGCGATGAGAGGTATGACTTCTTAAAACACAATGCGCATCATTCACGTTCCTTGCTGTTCTTCAACAGAGAATATAATGCAGATATAGCCAGGAAACCCTGGCTTCCTTTAAATTTTCAGCAAGAAAAGAAGTTGAATTTCATCTACAGGAAATTTAAGCTACTCAGGGTATTAGAATTAGATGGTGTTCGGGTAGTTAGCCTGCCAAGCACAATAGGGGACTTGATTCAGCTGAGGTATCTAGGATTGAGGAAGACTAATCTAGAAGAAGAACTTCCACTTTCCATTGGAAATTTGCTAAACCTGCAGACACTTGATCTAAGTTATTGTTGCTTTTTGAAGAAAATACCAAACGTAATTTGGAAGTTGGTGAATTTGAGACATCTGCTCCTGTACACTCCATTTGATTCTCCGGACAGTGGCCATCTACGGTTGGACACATTAACCAATCTACAAACCCTACCTCACATTGAGGCTGGAAACTGGATAGTAGATGGTGGTTTAGCGAATATGGCTAACCTTAGGCAATTGGGGATTTGTGAATTATCAGGACAATTGGTGAATTCTGTACTTTCTGCCGCACAAGGATTACGGAACCTTTATTCACTGTCACTATCACTTCAATCTGAAGAGGATGAATTTCCAATCTTTATGCAGCTGTCTCAGTGCACTCATCTCCAGAAGCTCTCTTTAAATGGAAAGATCAAGAAGCTACCCGATCCACATGAGTTCCCTCCAAACCTCTTAAAACTAACTCTACATAACTCCCACCTACAGAAGGAGTCTATTGCCAAACTGGAGAGATTACCAAACCTTAAGATGCTCGTTTTGGGTAAAAGGGCATACAATTGGCCGGAACTGACTTTCAATTCCGAAGGGTTTTCACAATTGCATATTTTGCGACTTGTTCTTTTGAAAGAATTGGAGGATTGGAAAGTTGAGCAAAGTTCAATTCCAAGGCTTGAGTACATGGTTATTGATCGTTGTGAGAAGTTGAAAGCGATTCCAGAAGGACTGAAAGCTATCACTTCTCTGAAGAAATTGAAAATTATAGGAATGCCAGTAGAATTTGAACATAAACTTCGGACGAAAGATATCTCCGAGTTCGCAAATACTCCGGTAATTGAATCAACTACAGACATTTTGGCAATTGGTACGCTACTTTATTCACCTATCTGATACAAGATTTGATGTGAAGTACATTGTCATTGTAAGTAAATGCAAAGAATTTACAAAACTTACTTTCATTATTGCATATCACACTGCAGATTAATCGCTGGCGCAATGTTGGTGATAATGATAAGAGACCCACACCTTCATCTATGGAATGGAAGCATTTGCAAGTTCTGACACTCAATAGTTCAGGATCCTGCTTCAATTTTTTTTTTTTTTTTGGCAAAATTCATCTTCATGATGATATGGTACAAGCACTGATCAGTCTTTTCACTTCTATTCACACAGGATCTTACTCTTTTTCGAAATCTTTGGGAATGGCTTCTGGTAACTAATTCTGAAACTACTCATGTAAACAGTAAAGGGATTTGCCACAATAGAGCATTTCTCTGAGATTGAACAGCTGAGACAAATGGATAGCTCAGTCACACGTAAATGGCCGAGATTTATCTCAATTTTTTAATTTATGGGTTTAATTTTTTTAATGTGGCCAGAAAAGGGTCCTGGATATTCATTGTTCTTTCGTTTTTTGCCGAACGTCACTATCATAAACAATTCTTTTTCATTTACAGCAAAAGCTGAAACGTTAGAAAGAATTTCAGTGCTAATGTAATGCAGCACAGTGCCTCGGGTATAGCAAACCTTGTCACAGCGGCTACGCAAGAGAAAAGAATTTGTCATTATTACTCTCAATAATCAAGTTGTAAGTTCTGTACATCATTCTGTTAAGAAATTTGTATCCATCTCATTGCTACCCCTGTTATCAAGGATGAATGATTACCTAATTGCAAGTTGTTAAAATTGAAAATAATGTGTAATGATTGATGGAAGAAGTACAAAAGGATTATAAAGAGTCTTTATATAGACAACAAACTAACTACTTTCCAACCAAACTCCTAACTATTATATCTCAAAGCTTAACCATTACACAAAAACCATAAATAAAAGGCTCAACCACTTAACGGAAGCAAACAAGATAAATGCTTAACTACAGGCAAAAAGCAGACAAAAACAATCCCACTGTTTAACCATCTATAGCAGAAGCTTAAGTCATAGTAGCTTAAGTCTTCAAATACAACTTTTCTGTGGATTAGAAACAGAATTGCAGTCAATTGAACCAAAACAGTTGTGTGTGCAATTTCTTGATTAACTTACCAACAAGTCTTTGGTCCAACTAATACTCCATATGATCACTTTTATTACCAACTTGATTGATTCCCCAAGGTGCAGATTGAAGGTTACAAAAAATAATAATTTAAAAGCTATTAATTTTTTATTTCACGATAAATGTATTAAAATTGTTTTTCTGATACATTAGTGTTTTACAAAACTTTACTTAGCGTTATTTATTTGGATTATATTTTATTCCACTTGAAAGGTTACACAAATTTCATCGAACTTCATACCTACATATAAATCCCAACTACTTGAACAATTCATTCAAATTTCAAGACTGGGCCTTAGACAACTAATTACACAAACCCAATTTAAACACACAATGACGCTACCAAAAGGATTATTTGAGGCACATCATGCACTGCCAAGGATCACAATAATTGACTCTCATGTTTTCAAATGCTGTAAACAATGGAAAGAAAAGTAAAATCCAAGTGCAATTTTCACAAGTGGTGGTACATCACAATGACGTTACTTCATCACTTGTTAATTTTTCTGCAGTTCTTTCTGATCTCTCCCTTTGATCCTGTTAGAGGAGTGATGTTTCCCATCTTAACCATGGACTGGGCAAATTGTTCAAAGAATAGGTCATTTCTCTCTGCATACTTCCTCACTAAATCCGCGGATTCCTTGTTCTTTGTCAAGAGAACTTCGTCAGAACTTAGCAGACCCTTGTTAGCCAACAAGTTTTTGTAGTAGAAGTTGTCAAATTTAAGTGGGGTAACAAAGTCTAAGACAAACAGATTCTGGTCCCCACCAGATCTTGGACACCGAGTGCGCAATTCAGCAGCATACTGTTGATCAAGAGTGAAGTCTGCTTTTCCATTGCCAGTTTGGTTGTAGAGTCTCTGCCTGAAGCTGGTACACCGGGAATCTCCAATAGTGTGGCTCCCTACAACATATCAAAACTTGTTCATGATGCAGATGCAGCTAATCATACTGCTAATCGAGTGAAAACAAAGTGATCCTCAAATTAAGATGATTTATACTATGTTTATGTCTGTATATGAAAGTATCAAACGCACGTTCAGGAAGTCCTTTAGTTTTGATGGTATTTTTGTCATAATCAAGTTTGCTCAAAGGCCTTTAGTTTGGAAGTGAAAAATAAGTAACTTTTGTGTTGGGTTAAAATTTTCCACGCAATTTTAAGACCAATCTAATTTAAGATCAAATTTTCAAAGATAAATATAATTAATTATTTCGTTTAGCTGGAAATTTTGTATTAATTCTGTCGTGATCTTGAAATATACATAATTTTGCTTGAAACTCAATTTGAACCAAAATCAGTTTTATAAAATCAAACTCATCTAAACAAACTATGGGCGTAAACCAAACATGTTTTGAAGACAAACTCCTAGAAGCAGGTAAGTATTAGGAGTGTACCAGATAGAGCAACGAGATCAACAATGTCAAGCCCCTTAAGCTTGAACTTAGTTAGAATAGTCTCGAATGTGTTGTTGGGAGCAGGAATGTTGTTATTTGAGCCACTGATGCTTGCACCTAGAGAGTCCCTTCTCCCTAAAGGTACTTCCCAGCTTGGTCCTCCGGTCTGCAATGATTAATCAGGCTTTATCACTAATTTTTGAATTTTGGTAGTCAAATTATCAAGGTAATGGTACGAGTGCAGAAAAAAAAAGGGTATTTACAAGAACAGTTGAATCTCTCGCAGCTAGAGCCAAAATGTCAGCGCATGACACTGTATGTGAACATTCTTTCTCTAGTGCGGATTTAATTTCATCAATGACTTCAAATCCTCGTGCTGAATCACGGTTGGGATTTGACCTCTTTTCACTGATAATAGTTCCACTGCTGTCTAGCAAAACTGATGCATCACACCCCTGCAACATCAAACTTGAGTCAAACATTTCAACCATATAAATTTGGTAGTGAAGAATAAAAGTGTCAATATCATCACTCTAAATTTCTGTAATATGAACATCAGCAAGAATAAGAGAGTAAAGACACTGCTATAGATTTTTTTAATTATATTAACTAAGTTATGGGGTTTATTTTCTGTGATATATAGAGAGACCTTGACAAAACAATCATGGAAATGTAGCCTCAGCAATGAAGCAGCCATGCGGGGTTCCTTTGCCACAGCCTTGGCAACAACAGATTGGACAATCTCTTGAACTCTAGGGCATGAACCGTCGTAAAATTGAGGGTAAAGATAACCTTCATTTTTCTTTTCACAGTGACAGAAGGGAGCAAAGGGTAGTAGAGACAGAAGCAGGAGAAAGTTCACGGAGTTGACCATTGTTGTTCCTTTCAAGAACACTTCCCTGAACAACAATTGCACAAGGGTGGTTGAAGTGGTGTTTTCTAGATGGATTGGTGAACATTATGATGGGATATGGTATTTATAGAGAAGAACTTGACTGAAAATTATTGCATGACAGAGAAAGAATGAAAAAAAGAGGCAGTGGAAGGATAGGAAAAGCTGGAGTTGGTAACTAACTAGTTTTCAAATCCGCACAAAAAGATGAAGAGTAGTTAGCTACCGAAACTTGTCATGTTAAATCACTCAAAGCTATAGTATTAACATACTGGTTTGACGTTCAAAACACAGAGCAACACGCTTTTAGTTATGCATAAAGCAAAAATACTTAATGCACAAATAATATTGTCATTTTGGAGTGATTTTTCTCAATAACTTAACAAGAGAGATAAAAAGATAACATCAAGAATTATGAGGTAAGATGAATGACACGATGAATTTAAATTATAAAATGTATGAAAGAACCAAATAGTCTAATTTATGTAAAAGAGAACTCTATGGACCCGGTTCCTTTGACATTGTTAAGGTATTCTTTCATCGAAAGTTGTTTTGGATTGGTCTTTTTATTTTAAGATCAGCATCGATTCCTTTCTTTTTGTTTTTTTAAGCTTCGTCTTTTCCTTTTCACAGTGTCAATCAAAACTGTGATTTAGGCTAATAAGTTATTACCACCATGGTGAAATAACTCTCGTGTTAGTAAAATATTCTTAGTTTACCTAATAATATGTTCTTACACTTTTTCTCACTTCTCTAATTCATTTTTATGTCTACAAACTCTCTGTTTTAGTCTCTACTTTTATGTTCTAGTATCTAGTTTTTTTCTGTGCAAAATCAATACAAAATGGAAATATATATAGAAATTAGAACATACACAAAATTGCCTATATAAAAACCAGAAGTCATATATCCACGAAATCTAAATAAATACTACTTTGTGTTTAAAAGACAAAGGAATTCATTATTGGTGCTTCCTTAGGGCAGAAGACTAGTATTTCATCAATCCACGAAAGGCAAGAACTATTATAATCGAGTCTTGAAGTTATTCAAGTAAACTAAGACAATATAAAAAAAAGGCCTCGCAGTTGTTTCTTCTTCTCTGGGTCTTAGTGGATGGAGTCTACCATGTTAGCTTCACCTATTCCTGTTAACTTCATCGCAGTTGACTAAATTTTCTTACCAAAAGTGGAGCCTTACCGTCTGCAACGTGAGAACTCATGAGAAGGATGAGAAAGAGTATTTGGTATCTCTGAAACAACAATTCAATCAAGAAACAAGTTCAGTAACATAAGAGTATAGCGGTATTGAAAGTGTTTAACCATATAGGAACTAAAATATATTTTTTTCTTTGTTTTAGTGAGGGCATATCTTTACTTTTGTTGATATTTTCTTCTTTATTCTTTTCATTGGACAGGGGTGTATATTAAAAAGGAAAGAAAAAGTTAGAGTGACTTTCATATACCGTGACAGAATGATAGATTATCAGATTATAATATCAATCGTATCCACGTTTATATTCTTGGTTCTTCTTTTCTTGTGTCGGTGAAAAGAGGCTATAAACGATAGTGTCTGCTATGTTGGAGCTTTCATGAGTTAAATCATTAAATGTGAACATGTTCTTCTTTTGGACACCTGTAACAACCTTAATTTAGACTTGTGCAGTTGTTTATATGTGTAAGGGTATAAATTACCAATGTTGATAAGGGCAAAAATAAATAAGAAAGACTGTGACAGGATCTATTATGCAATGTAACGAAGGAACAGGTATAGCTGGATACCTAATCCTCTATATATACCTTTCTATTTAACATTATGTTCTTAGCATTACTTCTTTTTGTTTATTTTGCATAGTGTATTTGGTTATTGGGTATATAGCATATAGCGTATAGTATATATGCTTAGCTTTGATTCCAGGGAAATCTACGACTTTGATATACTAAAAAATTAGGGCATAGTAGAGTGAGTGGGATAGGATCATTTCTTTTCTTCTCTTTCTTTAGTTTTACCAGATAACATTAAGTTAGACATGTGGCAATTAAAGCTGTAAAGATCACTAAGGATTATTACAATAATGCAATAATATTATTGGAAGTAATACCGATAAAGTAAAGTTACATGCTTGTTCTCTTGCTCTCTTAATAATGCTTGCATGGTGTACTTGCTTTACTTTTAAGTCCTCCAATGCACATTACTTTATCAAACAAAAAAGTAATTTTCGCACGATGACTATACAAAATTATAAAACAGCATTAAATAAACCTTAACGTGAAGTGCTTTTTTATCATTATTAAATTTTAAATACCCTGATTGTACTATTAAAAAATTATTCCACTTTAATACCCATTTTCTATTTATAACTGGTTAGCGGGGAATTATGAGCTTGAGAGTTCAGAAAAAGAAAAAGAAGAAATAAAGCATGAATTAATTGATGTAAATAGTTTCGGATAAAGAAGAGAAGGTATTTTTTATTCTCTTTAGGTCTTTATGTATTAATGTTAATCTCTCAGTATATGGGGCTAGGGTTAAAATTGTTCTTATTTTGTTGTTGTCTAAATCTTTTGAAATTGTTACTCTAAATTTAGTTGGAATATGATAAAATATGAATACATTGCTGATATAAAGAGAATTAGGATTATTCATAGTTTAGTTTGAAAGAAAACATTATACCAAGCTAAGTTAAACTATAAAAAAAAAAGTTTTAATAAACAAAACTAATTAACTTTGATAATGAATTAAACTAAACTATTTAAAATTTTTGTTAATTTCTATATTAAAAAACTAAATTGAACCATTATAGTGATTGAATACTATACTTACTAAACTATATTTTTTGAACTAAAACTAAACTAGAAGTTAATACTTCAATAAATATGTAATCTTTTCTCAAAAAATTAGTATATTGTCCTAAATATGAAATTAGTAATTCAATGTTATATATCTTTTATTAACAAAAATAGATGTAAAAAAAATAAAAAATAAAAGTAAAAATAGATGTTGAAATGAATATGTTCGTTAATAGCTTTCTAGAAACTCGAGAATTGCGTTGATTTCGATTAGTTTGCTTTAATGTCGTATTACTACTTAACTAAACTAAAAAAAATAGTTTTATCCCAACTAAATTAGACTAAAAATAATTGTTCGACCAAGTTCAGTTGTACTTGAACAATTTTTTTAGTATAATTAACTATATTATACATATTTTTAACTGAACTATTTTTTTCCATAAACTAAAAGTAATTTAATTATATCTTAACGCATTCTTATCACACATTACAAAAACAGATAAGACAATCCATACACAAATTTATTTATTAACAACGTAGCCATAGTGTGAAAGAAAATTAACACTTAACGAAAGGACCCTATGACCTGAGAAAAGATAGATAGAGAAAAATATTATTATATGCTAACAACTAAGAAACATCAGGTGCGAGATTCTTGCTGTAACCTTTTTTTTTTGTTGATTTTTTGTTTACAGACAAAACATAATACCCATAATTTATGTCAGTTTATCCAAATGAAATTTTGACAGTAAAGTGATACAACAATTTCAGTAAACAAAACAAAAGTAACTAAAACGATCTAGTTTTCTACAAGATTCAGCTATCTAACAAATTATCAATAAATTTGATTCATTTATTAAAATAAACTAATTAAAATTTTGAGTTTGATTTATTAAAGCATGATTCAACTTGATCTTGACTTTTTATCTCACTTACAATTTAATTAATTTTGTTTTATAAAAAAATTCGTAGTTTTTCTTCAATTTTATCAATAAAATATCTAAAAGTGATTTTAATAGTAATTTATTAATTAAAATACACATTAATTTTTTTTAATCGAAAATCAATTCAAATGTTAAAAAAAATTAGTACTTTACAATATTTTAATAAATTTTAATTAATAAAATTTGAAGTTTAAAACAACTATACAAATTTGCAGGTTTATATATATATATATATATGCAATTTCTTATAAACAAGTTCTTTATCTTTTATAAAATACAGTTACTTATAAATAAACAATTCACTTTAAATATAATATAACATTACATGCGAATGAATTGCATATCTTAGAATTGATAGAATGGTTATTCTAATTAATTATGTTTTAATGTCTTTCATTTCACGATAAAAACAAAAGTTTATTAAGATGGTTTTTTTTTTTTCAAAAACATGTAACTCGTCTTGAAAAAAATAAAATTAGAAGTGAAGATACATATAAGAACTACAAAAATAATGTTATAAAATGATATATATTTATATTCATTTAAGATATATTATAAGATTAAAATAGTTATATAAATATAAATTTTTATATTTAAATTAGTATAAAAAAATGTAGAAAATTTGTCTGTGTGAATTAAAATAAAGCTACATCGTTCGTAAACTAACATTTTACATTTTATATTCAATAAATCATCTACTTTTATGAATTATTTTTCGCATACTGAAAAAGTAATGTCATCCAAGGTGATGAACATAAAGGTAATTGGTGGGGCTAGGTTGTAAAATAACGTTCTTTTTGTTTTAGTTTTAGTTCATATTGAGGTATTTTTGGTGAACATAACTGGTTGAGTTTAAAGTTGAAGACAGAGCAAAGAATTTGATGGGTCGTAGAAAGAGTTTTGGTTTGATGTCCGGTTCTCTTGGTTAGTGCGAGAGGAAAAGGGAGTTGTTTTAGTGAGTTAGTTTTTGATACCATATGTGAAACATACTCTCTAATTTTGTACTAGACAATCATTCATTCTGTACGGACATAATAGGGCTGCCTTAACCGCCCTATATTATACTTATAATACTATACATAGAGAGTAAGTCCTATCCTAATAGAGACAAGATCTGATTAGCATAATTCATATATTCAGCATATGCTTTTCTTCTGTCGTTTAGAAAATTTACTAGTTCTCATGTAGGAACATTTTGTGTTAGAGGGCATTTCGAAAACTAAAACTTAATTCCCCGTTGTTCTCTCCACCTCCATTTCGGCCATCCACTCATTTCATTTGCTTATTTAAAAGAAGTACTGCAACAAAAAACCAAAATCCTTCAGTAAACAAATAATTCTGCAGCACCAAGTACCAAAACTTAACAAGATCAGACACATACGAATCTCTTCTTCTTCTTCTTCTTTTTCTCAATGTAAGCAGAAAGCTCTTCTTGCTTAACAAGTGAATCCTCCAGAGCCTGACAATGCACAACAATTAACACAATTACCCACCACTCTGCTATGCTTTTAAGTTATACTTTAATGGCATCTACATGTAATGAATAATGTTTTACCTTCTTGGTGGCCAAAAGTTGCTGCTCCAAGTCATCGGCCCGAGTCATAGTTGCATTAAGCATTTTCTCCTTCTCGGGTGGCATGGCTGCAGGCTGCTTATTCAAGGTCACCATTTTCTCCTCCAACTCAGCCATGCGTTTCATCACAGTCGCAAACTCTGCAGGAGACAAGCACGTTGCAGGCAAATTGGTCAAAAGCGATTGAGCAGAAGAGCCTTTGATAGACACTGGACACCACGGACTTTAGATGTTTTAGGAATCACGAATTTTTCAATAATAACATAAACAAAATAATTGATGCTGAATGAATTACTAAAGAAATAAATTTAGCATAGAATGATGGAAGAAATAAAATTGTATTCAACGTGTACCTGTTGATGCTGCCGCTGCCGCCGCTGCAGCCGCTGCTGCCGAAGTTGGATCAACTGCGTCATTAGGTTGGCAAGGTTTCTCGACAGCCGCTGGGGCTAACTCCACAGGCTTGGAGACTTCTATAGTAGCAGTGACCTGCGAGGCTCGAAAGTGAAAATGTCACAATTATACTTTTTAATAAAAATATTTAACTTTTAATTCCTTAACCATTACTCAACGTTCAGAACTAAAAAGAGCATTCCTAAAAGCCAGTAAGATGAAATAGAACTCTTTAAATGTTCTTGAAACTAGCAAAAAAGGAAAGGCACATGCATGTTCAGTTCATATGTTTTCTGGTTTCATAATTTGTCATCTGTAAGAACATATAATAGATATTCTTCCATTTAGTAAACATAAAATATGTTCCTATCTTAACCCTTATAACAAGAATGTAAGAATAATATATATTAAGAATGCATATTTAACATACCACTTCAGCAACGGGAGCAACCTGAGGGGCTGCCTCGAACTTGGGAGTCTCGGGTTCCTGGGAATATATGCTCACTTATTAGTTCAAAATTTCATAAATGAAAGGAAGCTATCACAAGAGAATCAAAGAGCTTAGAATGAGCTATCTGACCTCAGCGATTGATTTTTCTTCGTCGTGTGAGTCACCCTTTCTTGAGCATTTGTGAGCACCGCTGTGAACCATCTGCAATTCCATAATACAATAGGTTTATGAATGATAATACCAAAACTACAGCTGAGGTTATTAGTAGAGAAGGAAAGGAAAGAAAGAGGTCAAATAAAATGGAGCACAGGCTTACCTTCAATATTTCTGGATCCTTCCATGGGCCCTTATCAGAGCGCATACAGCCTCCTTCACAATTACAAGTACCTCCCAAAAATTCAGGCAACTCACTGCCAAAGCAAAATCAAGAACCTTTTCAATAACCTTTCGTCAGTTCTATAGAAAGACTTCAAGGTGGTCAATGAAGGCAGAGGAATCAGTCAAAAGGTAAACCAAATGCTGTGATATTCCACCTATTCATGGACTCACCTTGCATCAATTATTTCTAGCAATTTGGTGTCGAACTTGTTGCCAAGAACCTGGAAATTTATGTTTGAGTGACATTATTATATATTTCTGACCAAACAAGCAGATTTAGGGTACTGTTTATATGCTCACATTGATTTTTGCGGTGGTCTTAGGGTCAAGGAATGATTTTACGGTGTTCCACAGTATTCTGAATCCAGAACCTGCATTGATGATGAACATGCGGTTCAAGGTCTGCAATGAAGAAACCATGTACGTAACGTTACTCAGTAATCCATGATATTTATTCACAATAAAATTTTAGCCAAAGTAGAAAAACTAAGAAATACCTCAGGATAGTTATCACCGTCAATCTTCTGAAGACGAGTAACGAGTTCCCTAGCATGTTTGTTGAAGCTTTTAAGCCCCTGTTGCATCGATTCAATATTGCAGTTTTAGCAACTTCTCATGTTTTCCATTTTTTTCTCTGCTATTCACATCAGGATTCATTTTCAATCCGGTAAAATACTACCTCTCGGCTTTTAACATTTTCTCATTTAAGCTACGCTATGTTGAAAATGCCAATTTTTTTTTTAATAAATTATGACTTCATTCTTGGCGCATATGATTAACTATTTCTCTTACCACTCCCTGCACATCGAGGATAGTTGTACTTTGATCGATGTGCTTCTTTGCAGCAATCGAACAAGCTGCAAACTTCACATCAAATGTCCTCTCGAACTCCTTTACATGGTATTTAATATAGCGATCCATGGTTGTGACTTGCATCATTTTCCCGGCATCGACTTGGCCTAGTCTCTCGATATATACAGGCCTTCCCTCTTTGTCCACTCCATGGTGTCCTTGGGGATAATATTGCAAAACTTCATCAATTTCTTTGAAATCAAAGTCCTGGTATAAAGGAAACAAAAAGGTCCGTAAGAGGAAGGAAACTGGTTAAATAAAACTCTCAACGTGGAAAGCAATAACATTCAAAATTAAAATAAATAAATCCCCTCAAGTCTAAAAAACATTGTCATTTCAAGTACCTCCTGAATAGTGTCAGCACCAAACTCCTTCCTCCATTTGAGCATTTCAGACCACATTTCCTTTGTTTTCTCAACATCAAACTTTCTGGCCTTGAGGAATCTATTCAACAAAAATACAATAGTAGTGTATTTCAACTTCTTATTTTAACCAATGACATGAGATGATATGCAAGTACAGATTCATTCTAGGACAAGGAACAAATAACCATGCAGCATGTGAGCCATGTGATAAACGGAATCAGTGTGGTCATCTTTGCACTCATGTCATAACCATTAGATGAAGATCAGACAACAGAGACTTTGAATATGTTTTAAGTTGATTGGCCACGATAAAATATGAGTCTTCTGATCTTTGTCCATCGTGGGACATGAGAATGCAGAGAGTCTGAATCCATATATAGGAAAAGGCAGAGGAAAGGAAAAGAAACCTAAGCATCATATGGTAATCATCGTGTTTTGCAGGGAGTAGTTCGTCCAAAATAAGAGCTTGACGGAACTCGTCAACTATTTTCAACTCCTCAGCATCGTGGACATCCTCAATTTCAATGGACATGACCTTGCTGCTTCGCCTACCCTTTTTCGTCAAGGAATTCCTCAGTTTCTGCTTGAAAGAACCTGCCACACATAACAGCATTCAAGAGCCGCATCCATGATAATAACAATAATAATAATGATAAGTTAACCAGTTTTGGAAGACAGTACCAGACATGGTGTCGTTTGAGTTGACAGCTTCTCTGGGCTTGCAGGTGTTGAAATGAAAGTCGATTCAAGCGTACATATCACTCAGGGCATTAAAGGAAAGAAACACAATCCCAAATGCCCTGCCTGCAACCGCATCAACCGACAATTCATTAGATACACACATCGCATCTTCTTTTTCTTTTCATTTACCTTTCAAGGATAACCCAAAAGCAAAAAACAAACCAAACGACAGGAGACGGTACCGGTGAAATCGCGCTAGTTGTGAAAGACAAGAAGGAATATTGATGCCGAGACAGTGCGGGAGGAAGAAAAAAGAAGAAAGAGATGAATGGGAAGAAATTCTTCTTGGAAGAGAAGAAAAGCAGGATGAAGAAAAAGGGGTTATAGAGAAGACGATGGTTATCAAAATCCCTCGTGCTGAAAATAGTTAGTTTTGGAAAAACGGGCGAAAGACAGTGAAGCGCCATTGACAATGCTGACCAAGTGTGAGTAAGAGCGTAAATCTCTCTTTCAGAATTAGCAAATACAAGAAGAAATGAGACATATGACAAAAAGAGACAGAAAGATCGGTTTGGGAGCATGTTTAGGCCAAATACTAGGATTTTGTCCTATATATGTCATCATCGTCAGTTTCGTTCAATCGTGTGTCACTTTTATCACACAATCTATAAATTGACCGCCACGTGTTTCCCTCCTTTTTTCTACTACCAACAACTCCAATAATATTATTTTATTAACACTTAAAAATATAATAATTTATTCACTATAACAAAATAAATATTTATAATTTAATATTCTTCTTGATTCTATAATAGTATAATTGCTTATAATTAATTTTATGATAAAAAATGTTCATCAAATGAATATATGGAAATTAAAAATATTTATATTTATATAATAACGTGTATTATACTTATATTATATACAATAAATACTATTAATAATTAGTATTTAATACATAAACTTCTTAAAGATATCGAAAGAAATTTAATTTATTTTACTCTTCTATTTCTTATAACTATTTTACTTACACATTATTGGAAAGAGTAGATTATCAAATTAAATGAACCAAATACAAATTGCTTTGAGGTAAAATAAGTTACAACTGAACAAATAAACGTGTGGCTCAGTAGTTAGCATATATTGATTATATAATAGGAAAAATATTAAAATTATCAATAATATTTAATTTTAAATCAGTTTTACTGTATATTTTAAAATAAGTTTATGTTAAACAATGTTATTATATAAAAATTTTATTAAAAAAATATAAAAGCATATCAAATCCATACAAAATTATATTACACATATATTAAAAAATATTTATTATACAAAAAAAAAAAACTCATGACTTCATTCGTAAAAATAAATCATCCCATACTTTAAATTTAAAAAAAAAAAATCATCGACGTATTAAAAAATTTATCATACTATATGATAATACTCTACCAAATGTAATAACTTAACACATTTATAAGTCTTTTTTTTTTTTAAAAAAAAAAAGTCGCTTCTATTAATTATCATTTCAAAAACAAGAGAGCATGATTTATGTTATTTTATTATGTAAGGTTGTTTATTCAATATTATATATGGGGAAATAGATATTTAATAGTAATGTCTTAGAACATTTATTTAATAAACAAAATTCAAATGCAATTGCTTAAATTCTTGTGATATTATTTTTCACTAAAAAAAAGTTTTACTTCCATAAGATACACATTGACGTTAATACAAATTCTTATTTAATAAATTATAAAGATAAAGATTTAATTTTAATTAAACAGCAGCAATTAAAACATAAGTAAAAAGATATAAATTTCATTCCTGTTGAATGTTAAACATAACTTGTTAACCCACATTAGTACAACTAAAAATCATTTAAATTCATAAATTATTGTGTAAACATAAAAGAAAAAAAAAAGTCATTTCAACCAAATTATTGTTACAAGATTAAAAAAAATAAACATCATAAATATTTATTATACTGAAAATTATTATAATTAATTATTTTTAAAACACAAATATTAAATAGCAACATATTAAATATTACAAAAGGAAAAACACGTGAGAATCCTTCAATAAGATCCTCTTTCATCATAATCCCAAATTATAATTCTTCATAATGAAACAATAGTTGTAACTCTTCACCCTCCTAATTAATAAAATGGAAAACTGCTATGTGACTTAAATTATGCTTTATTTTATTCTCGAGTCAATTTATCGTTCCAATTTGTATTCTTGTACTCTTTCTTTAAATAAGAGTAAACGAATAATAAAAAAGTTTCTTTGACAAGATGTGGATTATAATATGTTTACTCCTTGAATATCTTGTATACAATGGTCATCTTCTTATTTACGAGTAACTCTTCATGTTTCCAATTTCATTGCTATAAGATGAATGATGAGATAAAATTTGAGGAATAAAATTGCATGTTATTAACATGCAAATGCAAAAATTTATTGGTAATTATAATTTTATTGACTAAAAAATTATTATTAAAGTGATTGTGAATAAATTTTATTACGGATGGAGAAATTATTAGTAAAGTGATTGTGAATAAATTTTACCAAAGTTGTCATTTGATGTATTTCTTATTAAGTAAAATTACTTTTTTTTCCTTATATTCTTTATTTACTTTCTTGTCTCGTTAATAAATTTTTGTTCAAAAAATATTTGACTTTTATTTAATGTAATTAACATAAAAGAATAAATATTTATTATGCGGACATTCACAAAGAAGTTGATTTCAATTTCAACCCATAACATTATACAAAAGTCGTGCCTATATAACATAACTTTGCTTTGTTTAAAATTGCAATTAACTTAAGTAAAGTCGTGTTTGACTGTAACAACTTCACTAAATAACATAAAATGGGATGATTTCAAACCACTCTTATTGAAATTCTCACGACTTCCTCGTAATAAAGTCATAACATTTTAAATTTTCACAACTTACACTTAGTGCAATTAATTTTTAAATGCACCACTCTCGTTATTTCGATTTCAAATTACACTAAATTGATAAAAGAAAAAAAACTTGAAATATTATATTATAATAAAATATTAATTTATATGAGTCTATGAATTAGGAGTATTGGTGTCAATGGTCCTACTGAAAACAACCCTCTCAACTGAATCAGAATTACTATCATTAACCTTTTGTTTGAGAAATTGAACAAGTTGTTCCAAACAAAGGTGAGCATCCTCATATCTCAATAGTTGCTCCCCTACCACTGCAGGTGTGATATCTACTTTCTCTAACAGATCGTCAATTTGGTGAAAGAGTGGATGATTTCCTTGAATGCCCAAATAATTGGAAGCCAACATTCGAAAGGCCTTGCCTTTGAGGAAGGACATGTGAATATGCATGTCCATTCGACCAGGGCGCAACAATGCTGGGTCAATTTTCTCTTTGTGGTTAGTAGTGAATATTATAATCCGCTCCTCTCCACCACTTGAGCTCAAGCCATCCATGTAGTTAAGTAAACCAGACAGAATAAAGCTCCTTGACTTCATCTGTTAATTAATTTTAACAAAAACACTGATCATACGTTGCTTACAAAGACAAATGAATGATTAACACAACACAAAAACAAACCTTTGCACCCTCACTGTCAGACTCTGAATCTTGATCCTCTGAAGTACCATTTGGTTTTGATCTTGCATGCACCTCCTTGTTGCAATCTATGTCTTCAATCACTATTATGCAACGGTTAGATGCTTCCTTCAAGCATCTCATAAGGTCTGAGTTTGAGAAGATCGAAGAAAGCTCCAAATCAAACACATCGAATTTTAAATAGTTTGCCATGGCTGCAATAAGGCTAGATTTTCCAGTTCCTGGTGGTCCATGCAACAAGTAGCCACGCTTCCAAGCCTTCCCCACTTTCTTGTAAAGGTCCTTCCTCCTCAAGAATCGATCCAAATCATCAATTATATCTTTCTTCAACTCGGGACTCAAGGCTAGTGAGTCAAATGTGGAAGGATGTGATAAGTCACTTTCATTCCAAAAGTCATTTAACCAAGAATACAATTTTAAAATCCTTCTCTCATTTTTCATCGCCTCATATGTTTTGATCACATGTGGGATATATCGATCCAGTACCCTCTGTCTCAGTTTCTCATTGAAGGTTAATACAAAATTATTCTTCTTATTCCTAGAATCCTCCTTGGACCCCTCATTCAATTTCCAAGTTAACGTCATGCCTTCAAATTTGTCCACCACATCATCACCTCCATCCACTGCAAACTCAAGGTGTTTATGGTTTTGACGTCTGCCAACTTTGAGCGATTTGTAGGTGTGAGTAATCTTGGTGGGGAGGTACGTCAAGGCAGCTTCGAAAAGTTCATTACGCTCTCCACAATCCCAAAACTGGTTAATTTTTATAGAGACTTTGTTATTTGATCGGTATTTGCAGAAGAAGCCCTCTAGCTTTAAGATTATGTAGGATCGAAACTGATGGGGTATGAGATCATTGATTGCAGTTCTTAGGAGAATTGTGAGTGTGGAGAAGGCAGCATACACCTCGAACCATGATGATGCTGATTTAAAAGAAGAAAGACTGTTCTTGGAATACAATCTCATGGTATTTACCTGTTGGAAGCGAAGAAAAACGAAATGAAGAAATATAGGTTACAGAGAAGAGGAAAGTTATCTAAATCCCTAGTGCTCAAAATAGTTAGTTTTGGAAAAAAGGATGAGAGACATTGAGACGCCATTAACAATGCTGACCAAGTCTGAGCAAAAGCGTGAATCTTTCTTTCAGAATTAGCAAATACAAGAAAAAGGGACACGTGTAACAAAGCAAAAATGGTTTTTTAACAATTTTTATTTTAATAATTTTTATGTGATAAATATATGCTTATTAATAATTTTAAAAATTGTTAAAAAAATTTATTAACATATTATTCATTTTATGATAAAGAAACAAAAACAAGGCGTGGGGAATATGTTCATCTGAAATACCAAGTTCTTGTTTCTATATAAATCACGTGTGATGACTTATATCACACAGTTGACCGCCACACATTTTACCCTTTGACTATCAACAACTTCCGTAAAACTATGACTAGACTCCTTATTCTGTCTGTCAATTTCGTTTTAATTATTTAATTATCTATTTTTTCAATTAAATTTTATTTTTTTGTTAAAATAATTTAATTGAGTCTTTTTTATTAGATAATGTTTGAGATTAGACTCTTATAGTATCGTTTATTTAATTCAGTTCTTATTTATAAAATTTTAATTTAATTAAGTTTTTAATTTCTTTTTAAAAATAAAATAATGTTATTTTTTTCAAAATAAAATAATTAATAATTAATTCTAATTAAATATTTTAATTTTTAAAATACTTTTTTAAAAATTATATATAAATAATTTTACTTAAATACTTAATTAATTTTTTTCTTTAAATTTGAAAAATATACATATTTTAAAATATTAAAAATGTAAATATAAATTAGTAAAGTGACATTCATTCTTTAGAAAATTCAACAAATACTTGATTTGGTGATATTGTTGTTCCAGCTTGTCTTATTCGTTTGCACCTTGTTACAATCTAGTTCATTTGAATATATTGTATACGGCATCTTTTCCGCATCCGTCAGTCACTTCATGTTTCTAAATTTATAACATACTATAGGATGGATGGATGATGAGGAAAAAAAATTAATGGTGTTGCTTGCTTCATGTTTTCGATCATCAACAAACACGGGGTTTTCAAGTTTCTTGCATCCAAATAATGAACTTTTGAAATTGAACAAAGACATGATACTGTATTCTTAATAAATGCAAAGTTTAAAAAAAAACATTAAATACTTGTCTTATGATTGAAAAATAATAAGACAAGTGCATTGTATTGAAAAAAAATCATGTAAGAAATACCATTTCAGTCCCTTATATGTGAATTAAAAGAAAGGAAAAAAAATAAAAGAAAAACTAATTGGAAGTGACATTTATACAGTGCACCTATGACTAGCTTAAACAAGATATACAATAACAAAATTACGAATTACTAAACACAATTAATTGATAATAATAAAAATATGTGTTTCGGTGGTTATTTTTGGGGACCGAGACACTAACCTGGATGACGTGGCCTTCCTGCTTTCTGGCGCTTGGATTGACTAGATCGCTCGCTTTTCTTGGATCTTGTCCGCTCGCACTCCTTCAGCCTTGACCGTTCGGTGGACTTCGATCTTTAACCGGAGGGGGAGGTACCTGCAAAAGGCACTCCGACGCCCAAGTCAGGCGTGTGATGGATCGGTTCTTAATTGAGTATTTAGTGATTTTATGATCACGGTAGAATATATGTGAATGTGATTGGAGAGTGATTTGAAGGTGATTGGAAGTTAATTGGAAGTACCTTGCTTGTGGCCCTGACTCTCTATTTATAATTTGTCTTACGAACCTTAAACTGATATAAGCCCAACAAAATATAAACAGAATAAAATGTAAACAGACTTACCTGAAAATCTGGTTAGTTACCAAATATCTTTAAATAGATATTCTTGATTATTTTATATCTTGAATAAGATATATCTTTAACCGCTCGGCCCAGATATCATACTGTACAATATGTATAATTACAAATATATCAATAAATATCAACTAATAATTATTAACAAATTCCTTTCTTTTTTTTTTTTCTTTTTTCTCTTCTCCTTTTCTTTTTGTTTTGCTTCCACCATTGTTGTCGCGCATTCGTTGTTATTACTTTTGGTTCTTTCTTTTATTTTTTTTCTTTTCTATATTTTCACATTCGTTTGCTTGCTTGCTACTCACTGTAATTCACATTCATTGACTTAAGAGCTAATGAATGCGAAGTAATGGTTGGTCCTTACTCTAACAAGTAAGTAAACCATCTTGGAATGCTCGTGCATTCATATAGGAGAAATCTGTAAATCAGAACACGAACAGTATTCGACAGTTAAGTCAAAGAAGAAGATAAATGCCTAACTCTGTTCTTGAAGAAAGAATGACAGGACAAAAGAGCTACCTAAAAGCTAGTTACAATTGTAGAATATTAAAGAAACTAGTACTCTATTATAATCGTATGTCATTATTGTCCCTCCCCATTAACACCATTGCACCGCATCCTCTCTCTTCTTTTCTCTCTTCTTCTTCTCGCTCGTTTTCTTTTAATATATAAAAGAAATTCATCAGTCTTGTTGAAAAAATTTATTATTCATTTTACCAATGAAATTTTTTTATTAACAATAGAAATTATAAATTACTAATTGAATTTATCGACAAAATTAACTTATGTATAGATTATCAATAAAAATATTTATTAATGATACAAATTCTAATTTATCCACAAATTTTACCAAAAAAAAATATTGATAAAAGTATTTGTCAGAATAATTTAAATTCTAAAATTCATCAACAAAATATATATATATATATATATATATATATATATATATATATTTAAATTCATCAACAAATTTATTTTCATCAATACAAATTTATCCATAATTACAAAAATTTACAATAATACTAATTTCTTATTTAACTATTTTTTAAAATAATTATATTTTTAAATAAATAAATAAAAATTATTTATAAAATAAGTAAAAAATATTTACAGTTAAATTTAAAAAAAAAACATTTATATTTAATTTTATAATTATAATTTCATTATTCTTTATTATTATAGAAAAAATAAACATGTGTATGATTTCTAGTAAAAACTATATATAAAGTAATTAAAGTAGTTATTTACTATTTAAAAATACTTTTTGTTTTACGAAATAAGGTCCAAGTAAATTTTTACCAACAATGTAATTGATCTAATGTTCAAACATTGTCTTTCACTTCTAAACTATCTTAGTCATTTGTCAAACACATTAAGAGAATATATGTAAAAGATGTTTTAATGTTAAAGTTAGTTTGAATTTAACCGATATTAAATTTGTTTTAAATGTAATCACATACTTTTTTACATCAAACTTATATTTATATTTATATATTCTTTTAGTGACTTTTTATTAGAAGCTACTTAGTTACTATCCAATGGATATAATAATCATATATTTTATCTTGAGTTGTTTAATATAATTTCTTTATAGGTTGAGCAAACGGTACGTGACCACATAGTTATAAAGACAGTTTGAGAAAGTTTGGTAATAGTTGTCAAAATATTTGAATCTGTAAATATCTATTTGTACACTTATAATAAAAATTAAGAGTTTATAATTAATGGTTATTACTATTTATTTGTGTTTTAAAAGTTTATAATTAATGATTATTAATATTTAATTGTGTTTTAAAAGTTTATAATTAATGATTATTAATATTTANTTGTGTTTTAAAAGTTTATAATTAATGATTATTAATATTTATTTGTGTTTTAAAAGTTTATAATTAATGCACTTTCTCTTTTGATGTAAGAAGTAATTATTTTTCCTTGAAAT
Source organism: Vigna radiata var. radiata (assembly GCF_000741045.1). Lineage (NCBI taxonomy): Eukaryota > Viridiplantae > Streptophyta > Magnoliopsida > Fabales > Fabaceae > Vigna > Vigna radiata. The sequence goes on along the minus strand of NC_028361.1, from coordinate 5,862,236 downwards.
TTATAATTTAATTTATGTTTGTGGAATCTCTCGATCTCTAACATTTTCAGGCTTCACGTTTTAGTGTGAGCATACGCGTAAGCTTAGAAAACACGCACTCCCTCCATCGATTTCATTGGTTAGTTTATGAGGAATATTTTTCTTAAACAAGTAAAAAGAAAATGATCCCATACATTTAGCGAGAGTATTTTTCTGGTATAGCTGACAAGATAGCAAGAGATAACTCATTTTTCATTTCTTTCTTTTTTGAATATATATTTCAGACCATACTAAAATATATTAATAATTATTCTTTTTAAATATTAAATCATTCTATTATAATAAATAATTAAAACTTAATTTATAAATTTTTATAATTTAAAATTATAATAATATTACATATTTATATTTTAAAAGAAATTAATATAAAACTGTACTATTTTAAATTTTAGTTTTTTTACTTTAATTTTAGTAAATTAAAAATGGCTTAAGGTAGGTAATAATAGGCTAATAATGTCAATTTTCGAGCTAAATCGATGAATGATTAAAAAAAAGTCAAAGTATTTATAAATAAGACATCTAAAGTAATATAATCGTTTATATTGTTAATTAAAAGAAATAAAAATATATTTATGATTATAATCAATTAAACAACATTCATAATTAATTATTGGTGTATTTCTTTTTAATTTTTTTCTATTTATTACTATAATCATAATCACAATAAATTAATAAATAAGGAAAATGCATTTTCGCCTCTCAACTTTTTCATATTTTTCCCACACAAACGTAACCATTGAAGTAGTATAATAATAAGGATAATGATATTTAGACAACATTTTTTTGACAACATTTGAACATTGATTACGTGTCAATCTATGATTGGTCAAAAATTACTCCACAATCAATAATACTAATCATAAACATTATTGAGGAGTAATTTTTGACCAATCATAGATTGACACGTAATCAATGTTCAAATGTTGTCAAAAAAATATTGTCTAAATATCATTATCCTAATAATAAATCTATGTACTATACAAATATTTGAAATTGAGTTGTTTTTTCATTTTGCCCATAAAACGATACGTTATATTTTAAAATATATTATTATTTTTTTAATTAAGTTCAACTCGATAAATTTACAAACTTTCAATTAAATTTCTAATAAAAAATTATGATAAATGTTGTTTATTTATTTGAAAAGTCTAAACCATCTTAACTTTTGTTTTGGTTGACAGATTTAACATTATTATACATGAATTTGGAGGTAGAAAAGAATTTTTAAGGATTGACAGCCTACATAGTTGATTGATCTTTTTAGATATATTTTTTTTAAAAAGGCCGTTTTTTATTTTTTGTCAATTTATTTTGTGTTTTTTTTTTTAATTTTGCAAAAATATTTCACATACTTAGATTTTGAATTTCGATCTAAACATTTTTGTGGGGACTTTTTCATGATATTTTGGTGGGGACTTTTCATGATTTTTTGGTGATTTGAACAAATTTTCTAGTTATTTAGAGTTCTTTTAGATATACTTCAAATTTATCGGATGTATATGGTGTATGACTAAGGGAACTAAACAAAATATAACCAATCACATATACAACAAATAAATTCAATAATATTAGTATCAAAAAACGAAACTTCATCAAAAATCAAAAATCCAAAACTAACCTTATAGGTGGGTTTGTAGTCGGAATAAAGTGCCACGGCCAGTGAGGGAGAAAGGAGAACACGACTATAGTGGTCACTATGGTGGAACTTCAATGGAGCACGAAAACACGAAATGAATCCCTCAAAACAAAAACAAAATGACATTCAAGTGGAAACACATATTTAAGGTAAATGATACATGACTGACATTTGTTCTTCCTTGCACTCGTAAATGAAGCAATTCGTTTCTCTGAAAGTGGTGGAGTTTGAACGTCAATTCTAAACTAAAATGTTATACCAATCGATAAAAGCTAAAGAAATGTCCAAACAAAGGCAACGAAAACACTTTCGTTAAGGGAAATTACACAAAACTTACATTTGTTCTTCTTAGCACTCGTGAAAGAAGTTCCTGGTTCAAGCAGAAAAGAAAGCGCCAATAAATAATGTAATGACGCTACTTTTAGAAAATAATTACAATGTATATGATGTTGAAAAACTTCAAACTCTGACGTCTTATACCTCATTGACGTCTGAAACTAGAGTATTCAACGTAACATTTTCACTTTTGCGCCAAACATTTTTTCATGAAATTTATTCAATATGACGTCGAAAATCGAGAGTTCCAACCTGTAATGAGGATAGGACGTCAAAAAAGTATAAATTTCGACTTCGTTTATTACAAAAATAATATCAATTAATTTTTACATTGATTTTTTCGTATTCCAACATTAAACACAAGATGTTAAAGACTTATTTTGTACTGATACTTAAGACAAAAGGAAAAAACATAGATTTATATAATCCCATTGTAAATTAAAATATTTTCATTACAAATTTCAAACTTTATTATTATAAGTTTTAAATAGGTATTTAAATTATTATAACTTGAAATAGGTATTTAAATTATTATTATTATTAATAATCAATATTATGTTTATACAAACCAAACCAACCTCGTATTGACTTTTTTTGATGTATACAAAACCTTATATCTCATATATTGCTAATAAACTTTGAAATCCACAAGATAATTAATTTTGTTTCACATATATCAGTATAGACAAAATCAAATTTAAATGATTGAATTTTATTTTCGAAATATTAATGGAATTTATCAATAGAGTGACATTATAATTGATCATAAACAATTAACTTTGATCTAATTTAGTAATGAAAATAACAGTAAATGCAATTTCTATTCCTAGATTGTCTGCGTGAAAAGATCATCTCCATTTCATTTTCTAAAATAAAGAAACCTAATTAATACCACTCGATTTAGCTTTAAAATTATATTTATTTTTCAAAATTAAAATATTTAAGTAAAAAAATATTTTTATTATATGCATAAGTAAATAACAAAAAATTATTTTTTTAATCATGTTATTAACGTGAAATACCAACGGACTTGATAACTAATCTCCATATAATAAAACTCGAGATGGAACTTATTTGTAAAATAAGTTTGTAAACTTACTTTATTTTCTCATAATTTATTTTAAACGAGACGCTTCATTCATAGAACTAGATTACAAAAATTGAAAAAATAACTATAAGAAAAGAGAAAAATATTAATGGAGCAATGCAACCTTGACGATATATATATACTTTAAATACAAAGAAAGAGCATATATTTCTAAAAATAATAATAGTAATAATACCAAAACATTAGAAAATTAAGAGAAACGGGTACGCGGAGTAATAATGTAGTAAAAGACAAAATCAAAACTTGAGGTGCAAGAATTGAAATTAGTATGAATAGCTACTGAGTTTTACACAAATTTCATCAATCCTTGGTTCCTCTCTTTCTTGTATTCCCTAAAGTTTACCAAACCATGGTATCCAACATGCGCAAACATTTTCCTTCGTTTGCATCAGCTTCGTCGTGGTTCGAGGTGTACGCTACATTATCCACATTCACCATGCTCATCAGAACTGCATTCAATGAACTCATACCCCATCAAATTCGATCCTTTCTTGTCTCAAAGCTAGAAGCCTTTTTCCATAGCCAACCAAATAATCAAATATCTCTCCGAATCAACGAATTCTGGCACGACCGGTGTGATGATAATGAACTTTTCCTTGCAGCGCTGGAGTACCTCCCCACCAGGATTACCAGCACCTACAAATCACTCAAAGTTGGTAAACTAGAAAACGAAAAGCACCTGAATCTGGCAGTGGATCCAAGCCAAGAGGTGGTGGACGAGTTTGAAGGCACCAAGTTCACTTGGAAGCTGGATGAGAATTCAGAGGAAAACTCGCGCCATATCTGGAAGGAAGCCTTTGTACTGACCTTCGACGAGAGGAACAGAGAGAGAGTGTTGGATCGGTATATCCCACACGTCCTTAAAACATACGAGGCCATGAAAAGTGAGAAGAGGATTCCGGAAATCCATTCCAGGAGGGGTTATCAATGGACCAACAGGAAGTTATCTCATCCTGCCACATTCGACACGCTGGCCTTGGATCCCGAGTTGAAGCAAGCTGTAGTTGATGATTTAGATCGGTTCCTGAAGAGGAAGGAATTCTACAAGAAGGTGGGAAAGCCTTGGAAACGTGGGTACTTGCTGTATGGACCTCCGGGAACAGGAAAATCTAGTCTCATTGCAGCCATTGCCAATCACTTGAAATTCGACGTGTATGATTTGGATTTATCTTCTATTAATTCTGATTCAGACCTGATGGAAGCCATGAGGGATATATCTCGCAGTTCCATCTTGGTGATTGAAGACATAGATTGCAACGAAGAGGTGCATGATCGATCAAATCCAAAACAAGATTCAGATATTGAGAAGGGTAGTGGGAAGTTTAATCTGTCGAATTTGCTGAATTTAGTTGATGGTTTAAGGTCAGGCGGCGGAGATGGGTGGGTTATAATATTCACTACTAACCACAAAGAGAAAATAGACCCGGCGTTGCTCCGCCCTGGTCGCATGGACATGCACATTCACTTGTCCTTTCTCAAAGGTAAGGCGTTTCAGATTATGGCTTCTAAGTATTTGGGTATTGAAGGACATCATCCAGTGGTTGAAGAGATCAAAGGAATGTTGGAGAAAACACAAGTCACCCCTGCAGTCGTAGGAGAGCATCTCATCAGAAATGAGGACCCTGACCTTGCTTTGGAAGCACTTGTTCAATTTCTCAAACAACAGATCAAGGAGGAGACCCAATGAACTCTGTTCTAAACAAAATTATTTTCTATCTCTGTTTTTCTTTTTAACTCTGTTCAACTAAAAACAGAGGCAAGAAAATAATACAAAATTATGTATGAATTATCAATTATAATTTATACGACAAATGCTTATTTGCTTTCTTAAATTCTATCACTTCAGTGCTTCTTCTTTCGGTAAGTTTTTTTTTTTCTTCTCCCCTTTGATGCAATAGATCGTGATGTTTGCGATATTTCCAGATATTAAAAAGATAAGAATCACATTTCGTGTTTTTAAAATTTTATTTTCTCTTGTAAAAATAAATAATAAAAAAGGAAAATTATTGGAATTCTAATTACCATTAATCTTACACTTTCCTTAGCTATATGTTTCACTTAATCACACCACTTAAATTCAAAATATTGATCACGTAAAATATATATACGTATAAATTGGTATATATTTTAAATATTTATATAAAAAATTTAAGATCCCAAAATATTTGTTGAAAATTTACCACTACCAATAAGTATTTTGTCAATAATAAAATTTCAAATTTATTAACAGATTTGATAATATTTTCATTTGGTGATTTTTTTTTATAATTTAACAATTTCATGTAATGGTATTTAAAAAAAAAGCTACAGTTCAATTAATATTTAATAAATTCAAGTTAAGACAATATTATAATAAAAAATTTACGTTATGCTCTTCATATATATATATATATATATATATATATATATATATATATATATATATATATATATATATATATATATATATATATATATATATATATATANTATATATATATATATATATATTATCTTCATTTATTGTTTATTTAATATAAATCTTAAATGCTATTCATTATTTATTTTATTTTATATTTAATTTTTGTAGTTACCATTATATAATATATTTGTTCCTTCTAAAATAGGATAAAAAATTGGAATATAGTAAGATTATTAGCTGTGATGCAACGCGTGATAATAAATAGTGTATGTAAGGATTATAAAATAAATTGAATACGAAACATAAGATGATACAGTTTAACTCACGATTTGTCTAATCCATCAATCCCACGGATTGAGATGAATTAATCTGTTATTAGTCTAAAAGAAAGTTTCATAGTTCAATTCATTATTAAGTTACACGAATTTATCTATTTCAAATTAAAAACTTCTTTTAGAAAAACATTTTTAAACATTTCTTTTATATATTTTTTTCTTTAAATGTAACCGATAAATAATAAAAATAGTAATGAAAATTCTTCTAAACGAGGCAAACAATAGATAAACACTCCAAACCTATCTAACATGCTGTTATATTGTTTTATGTAGTGTGGGTTTGTATATTATTACATTGGGTGAAAATTAAGATCACTGAGCAATCATAATTAGTGGGCTAAAATGGGTTATAATTCGCGAGTTAATCCGATTCACTACAGGTTGAAGTCGGGTTGACTCTGAGAAAAATATAATTTTTTTATGCGAGTTAGTTTTCAACCAGGCTCACTTAGAACTCGATTGAACCCGTGATGAGTCGGATTGGCTTGTCAATCCACTTAATTTAATTATTTATTATTTTATGTTTCAATATTATTAGTTAGCATTTTTTTATTATATTGTAAATGATGATAAAAAAAATTCAAAAGAGAAAAATATTATAGATTTATCTATTAAGACTCTAATATTATAAATAGACAAGTGATATAAAAATTATCAATCTAAAAGACTTATTTATTCACCTTCTGTACATGTTTTTGGATTACACTTGGATTGTATGATACTTTTTTTCATTTATTTTGAATTGTTTTAGGAATTTAACATCATTTTAGTGTGACGTTTATTTAGATTTGAATTAACAAAAATGGTAATTTTTTTATTTTAAAAAAAATTATAATTAAATGAATCAGTGAGTCAATCTGTTTAATCCACCAACTCGTAGTGGGTCAAGCTAGGTTTAAATTTTTTTATCTCACTAATAAGTGAACCGGGTTAGGTTGATTTACTACGTGACTAACCTGTACTGGACCGAGCCGGATCGAGCCAAATTACTCCTTTTGAGAGGAGCTCTAGCCATAATATTATTTAGTGTGTTGTGTGGATTTAAGGTAAGTATTTTTTCTTTACGTGGAATTAAGAGAAGTGAATATATATAAATATAAATTGTTGTATGAAAATCACTAAAGTAACATTTTTGTAAACTTTTGCATTACTTTATGTAATCATTTTCGTATTATCTAACTACCAAAAAAAATTATTTTAACATTGTATACTCCACCTAATTAACGAAAATAAAATTAGATTAAATATTTTGAATATTTTTATAACAAAATGATATTATTAAAAATTGCATATACTTTTATTATTAAAAGAATTTAAAACATCTCTGTATATTGTTTCCATTTTACCATGCTATATTAATTTTGTAGAAGTGTTAGTTATTTTAATCCGGGTAAAATAATGAAAATATAAGCTCAATAAAATTGGTCAACACCCAATTTCGTTCAAAAAAATAAATAATTAAAATTAAATAATAAGAGAATAATAATTAATGATGGGTAAAGAAAAAAAAAATAAAATAATCTTACTTAATGCAGGACACGTCACTTTATAATGTTTTTGAAATATTAGTTTAATATGATAATAATTTGAATCAATTTTCTGCCAATAATTATAATCAATTTGAAATATTATTATTTGATTTATTTTTCTTGCAATCAAGACCATTTTTTTCCTTATTTTGTCCATTGTCAATTAATTCTCAATTAAGACAAGATTGCAATAATATTACAATATGTACTTATAAATACAGGAAAAAAAATAGAGGAAAGCACTTCTACACTCTTATTTTTCTCCTATTATTATACTTTAAAGTTTTCTTCCAAAGATTTTTTTTTGGAAACAGACAATGTTTTTTTAAAACCATGAATTTTTAAATATAAGTGCATGTCGACCTATGGCCAATTTCTTTTTTTCTTTTTTCATCATTTTTTTTAATACAAAAAAAAAATACACAAAATATTTAAAACCAAAAGATCAATTTTGTTAAACTAAACCTTTTCACTTTTTGAAAAATGTCAAACAATCCATAATAATTTTTAAACAAACTCACAAACCTTTTTCTAGATAAGGAACTATGTGATCTCTCATTGTCGAATATACGTAGGGCCAAGGTCAATCCTTGTGGGTTCATAAAACAAAAATTATTTTTTTGTTTTCTAATAATTTCTTTTATTTTATTTTACTCTCATTTTTTAGGAAATTTAGATATTTTGGAAAACCACATGAATTTTATACATTTTAATTAGAGGCACTGCCTTTGGGCAGACGTGCTAGGGTGCTAACACCTTCCTTGCGCGTAACCGATTCTCGAACCTGAAAATCTCTTTTTCGTAGACCATGCTTTTATTTTAGGGTTTTTCCATAATAAATTATGGTGGCGACTCCCAACATATTTTTTTAAAACGGTTTGTTTTTCGGTTCATCCCATCGCGATTCGGATTGCAACAAAATTTTAAACATGAATGTAATTAGAAAAGTCCACATGTTATGATTCTAAACTGGTCTCTGTAAAGACAAATTAAATAAATAATTTAATATTTTTTAGTGGAATATCAAACTTTTGCTTTATTTAATAGTTAGTTATGTCATTATATTATTAATAAATAAACTTATATCCAATTGAAAAAAAAGTTAAATATGTATAATTTTAAAATTTATACGTTACGAAAACTCTAAATTAAAAGTTTAGTAGTAAATTCGAAAAAACGAAAGTTCATTAATAAAACTCATTAAAAATAAAAAAATGAAAATTTTAATTTAATGTAATTGAAAAAATTTAGTAGTAACTTTAATTTTTTTTGAAAAATAAAAAAATCATCACGTGCCAACCTGACATAGTACCACATGGCAATGATAGTGTGATGTAATATTGTCACTGTTACGTATCATTGTCATGCTACGTGTTATTGTATTTATCTTAATTTTGTCATTGTATTTTTATTTTATTTTAATTTGATCTCTGTATTTTTATTTTGTCTAGAGTTAGTCCTAATTTTTTTAAAGAATTAAAAAATTTTGTTCCTCCCAAATTAAATAAAGTATGTACGTTTTCCAAATTTTTGTCTTTAAATTTGTGTCTCTTAAGTGAATTATCAGTGATGATATATTTCAAATATAAATATTTAATTCTAGAAACTTTTTATGAATTGTTGAAATACTCAGACTATTTTTGTGAATGTTTTTGTGTAGATCACCTTCACAAAATTTATTATTGAAAAGTTTACTTTTTTATAGTTTACTCATTCATATTATTTATGTTAAATGATTTGGTTTGTTGTTTAATTTTGTAGAAAACTTTTAGATGAGTTTCTTTATCTTTATTTGTCTCAATTTAATTTTTGTTTTAAGAACATTAATGCAATTAAATTATTTTCTTTAGTATTATATAAATAAAAATGTGTTATATGTTTGTTTGTAAGTTTTTTTATTTTTTTAATAAAAAAATATCAATTTGTATTAAAAAATTTGTAAAGATTTATATACAACTTAAATTTTGTTTGAAGTTGGAGAGAAACAAAATTGTTTAATTTTTTTTTAAATAAGACTAGATTGAGATAAAATAAAGATATTAAATTGAGACAAAGCAAAAATTTAGAGATTAAATCGAGACAAATCCAATGACACGTGGTCTGATAGTAACACCTTATACTATTATTGTCACGTCACACTTTCATTGTCACGTGACATACTGTCATACAAGTGGCATTTTTTTATTTTTATTTTATTAAAAAAACAATAAAATAAATAAAAATAAAAATAATTAAAAAATATTTAAAAAATAAAAAAAACCACAAACTGACACATGATACCCTCCTTAACGGTGTTAGTACGGAACTAATGACAATGACCTAATTGTTTCGATTTTTTAAAAATAGAGACTCAATTAAGACAAAAAAAAAAGTAAGAGACTTGAAAAAAATAACCGGAAATAAGAACTTTCAATATAATTAAACCTTATAATTTTGTTTGTGGACTTTTGATTTAAATGAAAAAAATTTAAATGTGTATAATTTTTAAATTTATACATTAAAAAAAATTAAAAGTTTAGTAATAAATTCAAAAAAAATGAAATTTTAAATTAACAAATAGTTGGTCGGTATATACAGTACAATTTTAAAATTTAGATTATTAAATTAGTAAAATTTAAAGTTTAACAATTGTTTCGATTTGTGGAGTCAATGTCAACAGTCTTCTAAATTTCGTTCATCTAACTCCTTGTATATTAGGTCATCCTTTGTCCTTAACTTCCTTTCATGCCTCTATATATATATATATATATATATTAAATATAACCAACTTATCATAATACTTTAAATATATATTTAGCTTAAATTAATTATTATCAATCTTAATTCTTATTTAAAGTTGAAGTTGAGTCATATTACTCGAGCAACCGATTCATTAGGTACTTTGACTCCGTTCAATCTTGAACTAAGAGAGGTCATACAATACAACAACAAATTTTTACATAAGTATAAGTGTTTAGTGGTAAATTAAACAATAAGCTAAGACACTTTCACTATTTTTTTCTCTCTTAAGTGAATGCACATGAACTTAGTGACTGTCTTAATTTTGGTAATAAGTATTTACAAAGTTAAATAGTTCTTATATTTATTTTAATTTAAAACATTAGATTCAACATCTCGATATCAACTTGTACGAAAATAACGAAATGCAAGAAAAAGTAAAAGAGAGAGAGTTGAGAAAAAAAAAAAAAAACAGATGAGAGCGAAACATGTTTTACTATATATAGAAAGATATATTAGACACTTCATATTAAAGATGCGAGATAAAAGCCGTTTTCTTAAAATATTCATAAATGCATTTTCTTTTCACCTATGAATTTAAAGTAATTTAAAAACAATTATGTACTCTTCTATATGATATATGTTTTATATAATTAATTCAAATTTCTTTGCATGGAAAATAACTTTTATTGTACTAATCTATTATTTAAATTGGAGTGCAACGCTAAAAATGTATTAGAAGAACCAACTACTTTTTATTAATTCATTTAAAGAACATAAAAGAAAAAAAGTATACGTTATTATTATTATTTAGATAATTTTGAACTTGATTATTTTAGAAGAGTTAAATATGTTTTTAGTCCCTATACTTTGGGACAGTGTGTTTTGTCCTCACTCGCACACTTTCCGGAAAAACTTCCCAGAAGGTCACCCATCCCAGAATTTCTCCAGGCTAAGCACGCTTAACCATTGAGTTTTTATGGGTTAGGCTTCCGAAAAGTAAATGCATTTTTTGGTGATATGGGTAGTCAAATCAATTCCTTTAAACTATCCTTCAACTGTATAGTCTCATACCTATATAGTCTTCAGATCCCTCTCATTCCGGTGTATGTGCGATTCGTCCATGTGCCCCTTCCACTCGAAGCCTGCCAGGAGCCGCTCCTTGTCCGTGCCCCCTACAGCATACTTCTTACACCGGCGATCACTCCCCGCCCTCGTCAGTGCCCGGGTGTCACAAATTGACTCTTTGTTACCTAACAAATACATATCCTTATATTTTTTATTCACCAAAAAATATATCAGTTTATTTAAATAATGATAATAATAATATTATTATGATTATTATTTTATGCGCATTCAAACTCTAAAAAAACATGAGATATTATTATAGTTATATTTTTTGAACTTATTTCAAATTTTTATTTTCTTTTGTTCATTTTCATCAGTTTTTCTTTTGAGTTATGTGTACTTTTTATTTACACATCTCATTATAATTGTTTTTAATATCAGTAATGTTATTATGAAACACTTTATTTAAATTATAAAAGTAAAAAAGTTAAGTGTAAATTTTTTAATAAGCTATTGATTTTTATGGATTTTACTTTTAATCAAGAAAATTATCTATACATATGATATGACATTGACGTTTACTTTAATGTGATGTGACATTGATGTTTATTTTATATAAAAAAATTTTACATATAAAATTTGAAATCATTTTCAAATTAATCAAAATTAAAATGATACATTTATGGATTTTTTAATATGATACATAATTTTGTCATTTTTAATATAATGAGATTTATATTTATTATTAAATTGTTCTTAACAATTTTTGTATTTATTTATTTTTTACCTTTTTTTGAAAGGGATTGTAGACGTGTTTGTTGAAATTTTATATTAAATAAATTGATATGATATAGAAAGTAGAAATCTTATCTTATAAATTAATCTTATCATAATTATTTAAAATTTATTATTTGTTAAATATATTATATTAATAAAAAAGACGAATTAACACTATATAAATAACATGAATATGCACTTTACAAACTATTGTTATAAAATAAAATAGGTATACTCTTTAAAAGTAGGATGGACAAATCGAATTAAACTATACTGCACTGTTAGAAATTGAACTGAACTGTTTTACAGTTCAGACAAACTTAACTGTTTTTTTGTTTTATCAAACTGAACTGAACTGTTTTTTTGTTTTATCAAACTGAACTGAACTGAACTATATTAAATTGCACTAAATTACAGTATGAACTAAACTTAACTATTAACTGAATTGTAAACTACACTAACTGAACTATTAATTGAACTATTAACTGAAGTGTAAACTGCACTAACTGAACTGAACTATTAACTGAATTGTAAATTGGACTAACTGAACTATTAACTAAATTGTAAACTACACTAATTTTAACTAATCTACAATATAAACTGAACTGAACTACTAACTATACTAATTTTAAACTGAATTGTACTAATTTTTAAACTAAATAGTATAACAATATATGTTTCTTTTAATTGAAATTTATTTTAATATTCATTTTATTTTATTCATAAGTGTCTAATAAATTGATTTTTAATTATTTAATATTATTATTTTTTATTTTATTTATATTTCTTTTATTATTAGAAATTATTTTATTTATTATTTATCTATTTTATTTTATTAGTAAAAAATATAAAAAATAATATCATTCACTAACACAAAATATATATATATATATATATATATACGTTCGTTATATATACGTTCTTTATATATAAATATATGTTATATATATAATATAAATATGAATATAATATATATATATATATTTATATTATATATATAAATATAAATATAAATATATATATATATATATATATATATATTTATATATATCTTAAAAAATATAAAAATATAAATTACATTTTTTATTTTTATTGATAAAAAATATAAATTTTGTGATAAAAATATTGTCTTAAAAAATTAATTATTATTTTTTTTATGTGAACAATTTTTTTTATTAATATTTTATTGTTAAATAAAGTTTGGAATAAGAGAAGATGTAAGAGTAGATATAGTTCTTAGTGAACTATAACGGTTATAAATTTAGTTTTTAAAAACTGAATCATAAAATAGTATAAAATAATAAAAATGCATCAATTATTTTTAGTATAATATAGTACAATTAACTACAATATAATTAAGTTATTTTTGTCCAACTCTGTTTGAAAGTGGTTCAGATCCATTTTTATGATTGGTTGGGAAGGGAAAGTCTACTTTGCCTCTGGGACAAAGTTCAAACAGTATGGAAAAAAATGCTGATACCAAACAATAATGCCACATTAGTAGTCCACAGCGACGGCTAAGAATTAAAGCCTTGATTTCTTTCTCTTGTTCCTTTGTCACATATTTTTTTAAAGCTCAATTATTATTTTGTTGAAATAAATTTAAATTTTAAAGTTTTATTAATAATTTTATTTAAATTTTTCTATATTAATTTTAAATTTAATAATATTTAGTTTGATTTGATAAAAATAAAATAAAAAAAGTAGTTATGATTTTCGATATAATATTATTTTATAATAAATTAAATAAATTTTATTTTTAAATTAGTTGATATTTTTTTTTTCCATGATATTATAAATATAATGTATATTTAAAATCTGTCAATTTTGCATGAATAACAAAGACTCACGGAGATTTTCCCAACATACTTAGCCTAGAAGTTTCCAAGGTAAATTTCTGAAAATTTGCATGATCAAAATCTGCAAGACTTTTTACACCTTAATTGATTATAATATGCATCCGAAATGATTTCTGTATGGAAGTTTCCTTTTACGTTTTGAGAAAACCAAAAAGTATCACTGTATAGTCAGTCCCAAAGATTCTTAAATTATTAATACTATAATATTGTAATGTAATATTCCTAGTGATTCATTGATTTAGATTTAGGTGGATGTCTTGTTGAGAAAGAAAAGGGTCTCTCACCCTTTATTATATATACCTGGTTGTTTGTGGCATTCTTGGTGACTCTTTCTAGCTTTGAAATTGTAGCATAAACCACAAAGCATTCATTTCACCATGAGACCTTCTGTGGGGAGTTTCTTTTCCTCCTTCACAAATGTTCGTTCTGCCTCCTCATGGTTCGAGTTGTATGCAGCTTTCTCCACATTCATCATGCTTCTAAGAAGCGCAATCAACGATCTCATACCCCAACAAGTTCGCTCTTTCCTACACTCCAAACTCAAAGCTTTCTTCTCAAACCGTCAAAAAAGCAACGTTGTCTCACTTCAGGTTACTGAACTCTGGGATGGCCACACCAACCAACTCTTCCAAGCCGTCCAAGAGTATCTCCCGGCTAGGATCAACCACTCTTACAAATCCCTCAAGGTTGGCAAAATTTCAAAGCACAAGAACATAGTAATGGCAGTAGATGGAAATCAGGTCGTGGTGGATGAGTTTGAAGGCATCAAGCTTAAATGGAAGCTGGTTGAACAAAACTCCCAAAAAGAATCTGATAATCTCGATTCTCTTCGTCCTCCTCGCAAGTTACCTACTTTCCAGAGGGAGTCCTTTAGTCTAACCTTTGATGAGAAGCATAGAGATGTGGTCATGAACAAGTATCTCGTGCACGTTCTGAACGAGTACCAGGAGATGCAAGCAAAACAGAGAACCATCAAGATCCATTCCATCGGTGGTGGTGGAAGATGTTGGCAGAAAAGCGACTTGACTCATCCGGCGTCGTTCCAGTCGCTTGCATTGGATCCAGAGCAAAAACAGGGAATCATAGATGATTTGGACCGGTTTTTGCGGAGGAAGGAGCTGTACAAGAAGGTGGGGAAGCCTTGGAAACGTGGCTACCTCTTGTATGGTCCCCCAGGAACAGGAAAATCTAGCCTTATTGCTGCCATGGCCGACCACTTGAAGTTTGATGTGTATGATCTGGAACTAACCTCCGTGTTTTCTAACTCAGACCTCATGCGGACCCTGAAGGAGACAGCTAACCGCTCCATCATCGTCATCGAAGACATTGACTGCAACAGAGAGGTGCATGTTCGATCAACACCAAAAGACTTTTCAGATTCCGATTCAGACGATGAACACAAGCATGTTCGTTTTCTAAATCAGCACCTTTCCCTTTTTATTTTCTATAAAATTTAAAAGTTTCTCCAAGCTCTCTTTTTTTTGTTCAGAAAATAACTGACTAACTATCATTGCGTAGATTAAGACAAGCAGGTTTACTCTGTCGGGTCTGCTTAACTACATGGATGGGTTATGGTCGAGTGGTGGAGAGGAGCGGATTTTGATCTTCACCACCAACCACAGAGAAAGAATCGACCCTGCGTTGCTGCGCCCTGGTCGTATGGACATGCACATTCACTTGTCCTTCCTCAGAAGCAAGGCATTTCGAATTCTAGCTTCCAATTACTTAGGCGTTGAAGGAGATCATCCACTTTTTGAACAAATTGATGATCTGTTGGAGAAAATAGATGTCACCCCTGCAGTGGTAGCGGAGCAACTAATGAGACATGAGGATCCTGACGTTTGTTTGGAAGCACTTGTTCAATTTCTCAAACAAAAGGTCAAGGAAGCCTAATTTTAGACTAGTCATGTTTTAGAGTTTTCTCAACGGTATCATCACTCGGATAAGATACAGAACAAAAACCAGTGTCTTTTTGTTCTGTAGTGTTTTAGATGGGTAGTTGTGTGTCTTGAACAGTCGTAAAATTCAATGCCGAAAACGATTTCGAGATTTCGAGATTCTAAATCTATGATAACTTTTAGACTTATGCATAAAGGACGACACTAGTTTTGCTGGGAAGTTTATATTTTACAAAGAGTTAAGAGAACAAATCTTGGTTTGGTAAGTTCAAAACAAAATTATAAGTCCACAAGACTAATTAAAAATAGGGAATTATGATTATTCTCACAAGCTGGGGTACTCAAACTCTACAATCGCGCATTTCCTACTTCTAATTTGCTTTACAACTTCCTTTAAAGTAAGATGCTTCGTTACATGGTGGTTCTTATGCGCCATGTTTAGACTGATATTTAATATGTTGATGGGAATGTGACATGTAATATATTGTTATTTGAAGACGTGTTTAGCACTTGGATATTTTGAATTGCTGTTTTGGTACCATGTTACTGGTTGAAGAAAGATCCAATAATAGTTGTCCCTAATTTTTTCTTATTTGGAGGTGATACCGAGTAACTGACTCTTACAGATCATGGTGTTTATTTAGGTATTACAAAAGGCAAAGTTTCTTGTTATCATTTTGTCTCCTTTCGTTTGTTTGTATATCATGACTACTGCTTCTAAAGTATGTTCCGACGCTAATATCAAAATCCTGTTTTTTCTTTTTAATGTATCAGTCTCAAACCTTTTCAAATTCTCTCGTTTCACATGAAATAAGCATACACATTTATTTGTTAATGTGAAATCTACAAAACACCGTGCACATCTTTAATTCATTTCATCAATTAATGATGGATACACATTACATGGACAGAAAAACAAAAGAACAAGTATATGACCGACTTCATTTTTATAACAACTTTATAGGATGAATTGACAAGATATTATTACTCTCAAGAACCTATGTTGCTTGAATACAGTGGGCAGTGTCCGTTGTTTGGACACCTATACACAATTACATGTACGTACATATATTGTTCATTTACTGATACCAGCAATCACACAGTACTACCCTTTCATTTCAACCAGAGTCTGAAGTTTTGGATAGAAAATGTAGCTAGCTAGCTTCTTAGCAACTGATTAAAAGTAACAAAAGCCCGAAGCCTACATCAGCGATTTTAGTTTGCGGAGACTAGTAGTAGCTGCAACAACATAATTCGACCATATATCTTGGACCAGGAGACTAAAAACTACGCTCTCTTCTCATTCTTCTTGTCCTTCTTTGAGTCACACCGATGTTGCTCTTGGTAATGCCGACACCAGGTTTTTGCTTGCAACCAACCTTGCGCCTTTTGGAAGGTTGTGGTTTCTCAGGACCATAGTTCTCGCAAACATCACCCTCCATCTTCTTTCTCTTCAGTAGCTTCACGAATGCTTCAAGTGTGGCCTCCGCGTCCTCGTTCTTCATCAATTCCTCTGCCACTTGCGCTGGGGTTATCTGTATGTCCTCTATCAGCCCCTCTATCTCTCTAAAGAGGGGATGTTCAGAGGGAGTTTCCAAGTAGTTTGAGGCTAAAAGCTTGAAACCTTGGTAGGAGCAATAGGACATGTGAATGTGCATGTCCATTCTTCCTGGCCTCAACAGTGCTGGGTCTAGTCTCTCTTTGTGGTTGGTGGTGAATATGATTATTCTCTCGTCTCCACAACTGGACCATAGCCCATCAATGAAGTTTAGTAACCCCGACAAAGTCAACTGCATCCATCCATCAGATGCTCTGTCAGCCTATCATCAATTTGACTTTACAAACTTGAACAATCACAACAACAACATTGAACTTCATAAACGACAGTGTACGTGCACGTTCTTTTTTTACTGTCAGAAATTATCAGGTTAAGTGCATAACAATTTGAACTTGTAATCTAAACGCAAAATTCTATTTTACTTCCGTTGACCAACTCATTCAGATTAGAGTAAAAAAAAATTATAAGTTCAGATATGTTGAATGTCAAATCCATGAAAAAAAAGCTGTCTCAATAGTGGAAAATGTTACTATTGTCACATAAAATACTTATGATGTTAGATCATAGAAGTTATTTCAGTTATGTTCATTGTGAGTTAGTTATGTACACATGTTTCAGTTAGGGGATGTATCCGTAAATAGGGATGCAGTAGCCTGTGAACTCATTCATGCTAAATAGAACATAGAATTTTTCACCCTGTGTGGAGTGAAAGGTGGCGACAAAAATTAGCAAATATAGCAAGCAAGCAGTGATATAATAATAAAATAGGACATATGTGGAAAAATTAGAATGTAAAAGAGGAGATTGAAAAGTATATGTGAGTAACATAGTCTTGGTTTCATAGGTGGAAAGGTGCTAAATTTACTTAAAAATTGTATAACATGTTGTAGGATAAAAAAGTAGCGCACGCGGCGGGTTAAAGAAAATCGAAGGCGACAGTAACAGGGTGTTGCTTTTTATACATGGATGGTGTTAATTGTGATGAAAATAAGCAATGTAAAATATTCCGTAACATGTCCTACCAAATTAACAGAGAATAAAATATGACAGCAACATGAGTCCATAATAGAAGCTTTACACGGAAGATCGTCTTGTGTGGCATCCACCATCCAATGACATTTAACAACGACATTCGAACCACAGGTACTTGTACTCTTTCTCTTGCTAATTGTCAAACACAAAACAACAAAAAAGAGGAAAAGAAAAATGAAATGGCCGAACATATTGCGTGGATTGACAGTGAAATGTCCATTTTGGATCCTTTGGAATGGTTTTAATTTAACTTCTTCATTCACTGATAGTCTTTAAATTACCATCAACACCCAATTACTAAACTGCACGGTAGTCCCCACTAACCAATTCAGGACGTGCTTTTATAAACGGCATGTTTCCACTAGCAAGAGAAATAATAGAAAAAGGTTTCCACACCAATGAGAAAATGAGTCTAATAACACATGGTAAAGCAGTGAACCTGTCCTGTCAAATTCTATAACTCTATCTATTGTTGCATTCTACACACTTAGATCAGAACCCACGTGGTCGGCTTGCCTTTTGGAAAACAACCATTTTTGGCCAAGAATTCCCCTTTGGTGCTTTTGGTAAATGTAGCAAAAGGAACACAACGATTCGCATTTTCTTACGAGTTCGACCAGACTACTTCTCTCTTTATTCTTTTTAACTAAAAATTCTACCTTTTATTTAGTAAAAAACAACAACTAATATGATATGATAAGTATTAGCCACTGTGACATGAATGCTGATTCAAGAAATCCATATTCTTTTCTGTCTACAAACATCATAACTTCTTATCCCGTTAAATGTCACAATTAGCAGCATAACTTTCAAGACATTAGTTATAAAAATCAATCGTTGGATGACATTTTTAGATAAGTGCCTAAATTAATCTGTTTTCATTCATTGAATGCAATGATGAGAAAATCCAAATGTATTAATTACAGGGATAAGAGAGAGGTGAAAGTAGAATGAATGAAAGGGAGGATATGGTAACAGAGAGTAGAAAAGTAAGAAAGAAATACTAACCTGTACGTCAGTTTGTTTACGTCCATCTCCATGGCGGCGCTCTGGGAGATCCACACTGCAATCAATGTCTTCAATGACCAAGATGGACCTGTTAGCGGTGGCGAGAAGAAGCTTTCTGAGGTCGGAATCCCTTACAATGTTCCCGAGTTGGAGGTCAAAGATGTCAAATTTCAAGTAATTGGCCATGGCAGCGATCAAGCTGGATTTGCCAGTCCCAGGAGGGCCATAGAGCAAGTAGCCACGTTTCCATGCCCTCCCTACTCTCTTGTAAAACTCCCTCCTTTTGACGAACCTGTCCAAATCCTCTATCACCGCATTCTTCAGGTCCGGCTCCATCGCCAGAGTCTCAAACGTGGAAGGATGCTCCAGGTTTATGGAGTCCCATTTCACCCCGCTGAAACAGTAGGATGTGTTGAGCGTGTGCATCTTCAGCACGCGTTCCTCGTCTTTCATCTCCTTCGCCTTCTCCAGGATGAAGGGCAGGTAGCAGTCCAGCACCATTTCCTTGTGCTTCTTCGGGAAGCTGAGCTCGAACGACCGCTTTTCGGATCTTACGGAGATGTTGCTGTTGGTGTGGTCGTTGGGGTTGTTCTTCTCGGACTCGGCACAGATGAATCTCCACTTGAAGAAGGCGCCGTTGAAGCTGTCCACCACCTTCTCACCCTTTTCTAAGCGAATGGTTAGTTTCTTCTCCTTGGGACTCTTGCTGATCTTGAGCCTCTCGTTTTCGGGGCTGACGCGGGTGGAGAGGTAAGCCTCGGCGGCGTCGTAGACTTGGTTACGGGCTATGCCGGTAGACTCTTCGATGATGAGGGTGAGGGTAGGGGAGCGAGGCCTGATGAGGTAGCGGAAGGTGTTGAAAAGGTAGCCACGGATTGGGTGGGGAATGAGCTCGTTGGCCATGGAACGTAGGAGCATGATAGAGGCTGTCATGGAGGCGTAGGCTGAGAAGATTGAGGAGGGAGAAGGCATGTCTCTTGGGGAAAACATGGCTAATGCTATAGAGAAACCAATCACACACTACACAGAGTTGGTAGAGCAGAGAGAGAAGAGGGACATATATGGAGTATGTTGGGCTTAGAAATGTTATGTGTTTCGTGATCACAGCTATGGGTTTTTATTGGGAAGCAGAAGGTGCATGTATGTCTGGAAATCCCACTGTCCATGTCTTTTCCTTTTTCCTCTTCTTTTTTTTTTTTTTTTTTTTTTTTTTTTTTTTTTTTTTTTTTTTTTTTTTTTTCTCTTGTGATACATCTCGTAACGCTTACAGATGTATGTGACTCACCCCGGACTACACTTGTCTCCTTTCATTCTTAAAATTATAACCATGATATTAACTATTAAAATTGTAAATAGTGTAACTAATTCATTAATTGCACCAATTGTAGGATCTATTAACCATTAAGAAAAAGATTCAATAAAATTAATGAAAGTCTCTTAGGACATATCATCCAAACCGATTTCATCAAAGATAAATATTTTTATTTGAACTTTATTATTATAGTTATCAACTGTCTTATTATTTTATTGATGATTTGTCCATAATTGGATAATAAATTTTGTTAAATTCGATAGAGTTTTATATTATATTAAGAAGAGATAGATGAAAAGAAGAAAATAATGAGAGAAAAAGAGGAGATTGAGGTAGTTAGAGGTGATGGTGAGATTCATTAAGGTATGCCACTAATACGTTCGCTAATAACACATGCATGAAAGACATTAGTAACATTGAGGAGGAGATGAATGAAAGAGAAAGTGAAAAAAAGAAGAAAACAAACAAGAGGAAAATAAGATCTCAAATGACAAAAATGACTTAAAGAAAGTGATAATAGTAACTTAACTTTCAATTATCGACAAAGAAGAAAAGAATAATATAATAAAAGAAAAAAGAGATCTCTACAACTTATTTTATCTTTTGATGTTATTTATAAATATTTATTTATGTACATTTATCAACTAATTTTTTTATCGAAAATATTTATTAATAAATGTTTACATCTATTGATAAAGTTGACTGATAAATTTATGTTCTATGATGTATATTTATCACCAAATTTGTGTTATTAATAAAAGATAGTAATTTTGTGATTTGTTTAGCGATTGTTGAAATAATATTTTGTGTAATTATATGTAATAAATTGTATATCTTTGATAATTTGAGTGTGTTTTAACAATGAAATAAAATTGTCAAGAGATGGCATGTTAAAGTAGGTCATGTACAAGTCAATATTACTACTTTTATAATCAACGTTCTAGTTTGAATGATTTGACTAAAATTTGAGAACTTTAAATAACTAAATATCTTCATTTTAAAATAAAAAAGTTATAAATAAAATAATCGAAAGCATGTTGTAACTTTATCTTTCCTTATTTTATTATTTAGAATAGAATGAATCTTTCTCAAGCACTATCTTCGTAACGCGACACTCTTGAAGTCTCTAATGATCAAACTTAATTTTAAAAACCTTGAAAATGATTTAATCAGTATTTTTTTGACAGCAAACCCAACCTGAAAACATTCTAAGTAAATCTATCTGATTTCACAATCAACCTTAACTAGTCATTGATTTTGTTTAGCTATATTCCAGCAAATAACGTTCATAAGTTCTACAGTAAATGGAAATATTTCTTAAAATACAGAGTTAAAACTTAGAATGACAGTATTAAATTGTTTTACTGGTATAATATTTGATTGTTAACTGTGGTTGATTGAAAGAATAAAATTAAGAAGATGAAGAATAAGGTTGTACACGTATGGTGATGAGGGAACAGTCACCAAAATCAGTAACAGATTTTCTCAGGAATCTCAACCAATGTGCGAACGACACTCCCCTTTCTCCACCATCACGCCCTGTCTCATGTAGAGTTAGTGTCAGGCTACTTTGGATTTTAGTTGTTGCGTGCAGCACACTTACTCCCAACTATGATTCTCTTCTGTGATTCCATGCAGATTTTTTCTACGAAGCACTTCCATGCCTCCAAACTTTTTCATCATTAATTCACACCAGACAACATGTGCATGTCTACATTTTGCCATGCATTTCAATCCCATGAAGTATCAAACATACACGTCCTAAAACTTTGTATCCTGTAACGAACTACATCAAACGAATTCCACTTTCAAACCTAATAATCATGTCACGTACCCAATGAAATTTCAGCAAATTTTATGGCTTGTTTAATACAAGGAATCTTGTGTGTGACACGTTGATAATTCAAAATTTAATATTATTGCTTATTTTATTCCGTTAACTTTATTTGCACGCATGAGAGGCATCACTGGTGTTACACTGTTACCTTATATATATATATATATATATAT